>NW_028134748.1:0-89651 GCF_964662115.1 Mustela nivalis | reverse complement strand
AAGCTTCAGTCGAGTCAGGGAAGAAGAGCTGCGGGAGAGCTGTTGCCTCTTGGGCCTTGCTTTCCCTGGCTCCATGTTCGCGCCCGGATTTCACTTTGCTAAGCCGAACTAGGCAGACACAGTCACAACCCTGCAGCAGCGTGCGTGGCCTAGCATGGCACTCTATTCCTAATTCCATCTCCTGCTCTGGTAAGGCTTTGCCTTTTGATCCGGTGCTCGGCCAGACTCGGGGTCAAGGCCAGGGTCTTCACCACAGGAGAGAGGAGGCAACAGGATCCCTGCACACGGCCCGGGCACTGGGATGGGGAACTGTGGGGGACTGTCTCCACTTTTTCCCCGCCGCACCCCCTGTCACCCACAATGCTGCCACATCTTGGTGGAAGTTGGCATCTGACTGACCGTTTCTCCATGGGGTTGTTTCTGCAAGTTCCAGGTATGGCACCTGGTGGCAAGCCCAAGTCTGCCCTTGGGACAGGTGGCCAAGGAGATGCTGTCCCCTTGGTAACAGAGGGACAGGACAGGACTGCCTTCTGCCCAGACTCCTTAGAGTGGAGCACGCGCCCCTGCCCTAGTCGTCCCCTCATGTCTCCTTAGCAGCCAGGCTTCCATCTCTCCGCACAGGGAGCGGGTGACACATGTCTGGCCACCGGCCTGCATTTAGTGCCGCGGCAGGCTATCCTGTTCCCGAGCGTTTCCCGACCCCAAGGCCAAGGGATCCTTCTCTTCCTCGGGGGCGTCGTACTGTGCCTTCCCCACACTTGCTCCTGGGAAGCGTGGTGACAGACTTGAGCAACCATGCTTCTCTCTCAGGCAGAAAGGATGCTAGGGCAAAGAGGATTTCGCTCCATGCGGGTATCTGCCAACATGATGCGGAGACTCGCTTAGGCAAGCAGCAGCAGCATCCCCAAACCCAACTCTGATTTCCCAACGAATGCTGTGCTTTCCAAGGGGAGATGCCAAGGCAAAGGGGCTTTCGCTGTATGTGGGTTTCTCCCACCGCGAGATGGGGCTCAGGCACGCAGCAGCAGCCCCCAAAACATTTCTCGGGGAATGCTGTCCTTTGTCAGAGGCTTTGGTTTGGAGCAAACAGCCCTTCGCCACTGCTTCCTCAGCAAGGCTTCTGTCGCGTCAGGGAAGAAGAGCTGCGGGAGAGCTGGTGCCTCTTGGGCCTTGCTTTCCCTGGCTCCATGTTCGCGTCCTGGGTTCACCCTGCCAGGCCGAACTACGCAGACACAGTCACAACCGTGCAGTAGCGCGCTTAGCCTAGGATGGCACTCCATGCACACTACCATCTCCCGGTGTAGGCATCGCTTGGCCTTTTACTCTGGCGCTCAGGCCGACTCGCAGACTAGGCCTGTGCTTTCCCCACAGGAAAGGAGAGGTGACAGGATCCCTGCACACCGCCCGTGTACTGAATAGGGAGCTTTGGGGGACTGTCACCACTCCTTCCCTTAAAACCCGGGCCTCCTCCAAGCTTCTACATCCCGGAGGAAGACGGCATCTGATGGCCAGGTCTTTCTGGGAGTTGTTTCTCGAGTTTAGGGTAGGCGCCTGGTGGCAAGCCCATGGCTCCACCACGGTCAGGTGGCCAAGGAGCTGCTGTCTCCTTGGGCCCAAAGGCTCAGGACAGGCATGCTTTCTGCCCAGACTCCTTTCTCAGAGTGGAGCCTTTCCCCTGCCCTAATCTTCCCCTCGTGTCTCCTTAGCAGCCCGGCTTCCTTCGCTCTGCAGTGACAGATGTGTCCCTTTCCTTAAGGCTCTTTCCACAGGCACCACCGCGCTTCTCTCTCAGGCAGAGCGGAAGCCCAGGCAAAGAGGATTTCGCTCCATGCGGGTTTATTCCACCGTGCAGTGGAGACTAGCTCCGGCAAGCAGCAGGCAGCATCCCACAGAACCGACTCTGATTTCCCAGCGACTGCTATGCTTTCGCAGAGGTTTTCAGCTTGGCGCAAAACGCACTTCGCTGCTGCTTCCTCAGCAAGGCTTTGGTCGTTTGCTCTGTCGCGGCTGGAAAGAAGAGCCGCGGGAGAGCTGGTGCCTCTTGGGCCTTGTTTTCCCGGGCTCCAAGTTCGCGCCCGGGGTTCACCTTGCTAAGCCGATCTAAGCAGACACAGTCACAACCCTGCAGCAGCGTGCGTGGCCTAGCATGACACTCTATGCCTATTACCATCTCCTGGCGTAGGTAAGGCTTTGCCTTTTGCTCCGGCGCTCGGGCAGACTCGGGGTCAAGGCCAGTGCCTTCACCACAGGAGAGAAGAGGCGACAGGATCCCTGCACAGGGCCCGAGCACTGGGATGGGGAACGGTGGGGACTGTCTCCACTCTTTCCCCGGCACACCCCCGGCCACCCACAATGCTGCCATATCTTGGTGGAAGATGGCATCTGACTGCACGTTTCTCCATGGGGTTGTTTCTGCGAGTTCCGGGTATGGCACCTGATGGCAAGCCCAAGTCTGCCCTTGGGACAGGTGGCCAAAGAGATGCTTTCCCCTTGGGACAAGAGGCACAGGACAGGCCTGCCTTCTGCCCAGACTCCTTCCTCAGAGTGGAGCACGCACCCATGCCCTTGTCTTCCCCTCATGTCTCCTTAGCAGCCAGGCTTCAATCTCTCCGCACAGGGAGTAGAGGACACTTGTCTTCTCATGGCCTGCTGTTCGTGCCTCGGCAGGCTATTCTGACTCCCGAGCGTTTCTAGACCCAAGGCCAAGGGATCCTTCTCTTCCCTGGGGCGGCGTGCTGTGCCTTCCCCAAAATTGCTCCTGGGGAGCGCAGTGACAGACGTGTGCAACCATGCTTCTCTCTCAGGCAGAGGGGATGCTAGGGCAAAGAGGATTTCGCTCCATGCGGGTATCTTCCACCATGTTGCCGAGACTCGCTCAGGCAAGCAGCAGCAGCATCCCCAAACCCAACTCTGATTTCCCAACGACTGCTGTGCTTTCCTAAGGGAGAGGCCCAGGCAAAGAGGCTTTCGCTGTATGCGGGTTTCTCCCACCGCAAGACTGGGCTCAGGGAAACAGCAGCAGCCCGCACAACATTTCTCAGCGAATGCTGTGCTTTCGCAGAGGCTTTGGTTTGGAGCGAACAGCACTTCGCCGCTGCTTCCTCAGCAAAGCTTCAGTCGAGTCAGGGAAGAAGAGCTGTGGGAGAGCTGTTGCCTCTTGGGCCTTGCTTTCCCTGGCTCCATGTTCGCGCCCGGATTTCACTTTGCTAAGCCGAACTAGGCAGACACAGTCACAACCCTGCAGCAGCGTGCGTGGCCTAGCATGGCACTCTATTCCTAATTCCATCTCCTGCTCTGGTAAGGCTTTGCCTTTTGATCCGGTGCTCGGGCAGACTCGGGGTCAAGGCCAGTGCCTTCACCACAGGAGAGAGGAGGCAACAGGATCCCTGCACACGGCCCGGGCACTGGGATGGGGAACTGTGGGGGACTGTCTCCACTCCTTCCCCGCCGCACCCCCTGTCACCCACAATGCTGCCACATCTTGGTGGAAGTTGGCATCTGACTGACCGTTTCTCCATGGGGTTGTTTCTGCAAGTTCCAGGTATGGCACCTGGTGGCAAGCCCAAGTCTGCCCTTGGGACAGGTGGCCAAGGAGATGCTGTCCCCTTGGTAACAGAGGCACAGGACAGGCCTGCCTTCTGCCCAGACTCCTTAGAGTGGAGCACGCGCCCCTGCCCTAGTCGTCCCCTCATGTCTCCTTAGCAGCCAGGCTTCCATCTCTCCGCACAGGGAGCGGGTGACACATGTCTGGCCACCGGCCTGCATTTAGTGCCGCGGCAGGCTATCCTGTTCCCGAGCGTTTCCCGACCCCAAGGCCAAGGGATCCTTCTCTTCCTCGGGGGCGGCGTACTGTGCCTTCCCCACACTTGCTCGTGGGAAGCGTGGTGACAGACTTGAGCAACCATGCTTCTCTCTCAGGCAGAAAGGATGCTAGGGCAAAGAGGATTTCGCTCCATGCGGGTATCTGCCAACATGATGCGGAGACTCGCTTAGGCAAGCAGCAGCAGCATCCCCAAACCCAACTCTGATTTCCCAACGAATGCTGTGCTTTCCTAAGGGAGAGGCCCAGGCAAAGAGGCTTTCGCTGTATGCGGGTTTCTCCCACCACAAGACTGGGCTCAGGGAAACAGCAGCAGCCCGCACAACATTTCTCAGCGAATGCTGTGCTTTCGCAGAGGCTTTGGTTTGGAGCAAACAGCACTTCGCCGCTGCTTCCTCAGCAAAGCTTCAGTCGAGTCAGGGAAGAAGAGCTGCGGGAGAGCTGTTGCCTCTTGGGCCTTGCTTTCCCTGGCTCCATGTTCGCGCCCGGATTTCACTTTGCTAAGCCGAACTAGGCAGACACAGTCACAACCCTGCAGCAGCGTGCGTGGCCTAGCATGGCACTCTATTCCTAATTCCATCTCCTGCTCTGGTAAGGCTTTGCCTTTTGATCCGGTGCTCGGCCAGACTCGGGGTCAAGGCCAGGGTCTTCACCACAGGAGAGAGGAGGCAACAGGATCCCTGCACACGGCCCGGGCACTGGGATGGGGAACTGTGGGGGACTGTCTCCACTTTTTCCCCGCCGCACCCCCTGTCACCCACAATGCTGCCACATCTTGGTGGAAGTTGGCATCTGACTGACCGTTTCTCCATGGGGTTGTTTCTGCAAGTTCCAGGTATGGCACCTGGTGGCAAGCCCAAGTCTGCCCTTGGGACAGGTGGCCAAGGAGATGCTGTCCCCTTGGTAACAGAGGGACAGGACAGGACTGCCTTCTGCCCAGACTCCTTAGAGTGGAGCACGCGCCCCTGCCCTAGTCGTCCCCTCATGTCTCCTTAGCAGCCAGGCTTCCATCTCTCCGCACAGGGAGCGGGTGACACATGTCTGGCCACCGGCCTGCATTTAGTGCCGCGGCAGGCTATCCTGTTCCCGAGCGTTTCCCGACCCCAAGGCCAAGGGATCCTTCTCTTCCTCGGGGGCGTCGTACTGTGCCTTCCCCACACTTGCTCCTGGGAAGCGTGGTGACAGACTTGAGCAACCATGCTTCTCTCTCAGGCAGAAAGGATGCTAGGGCAAAGAGGATTTCGCTCCATGCGGGTATCTGCCAACATGATGCGGAGACTCGCTTAGGCAAGCAGCAGCAGCATCCCCAAACCCAACTCTGATTTCCCAACGAATGCTGTGCTTTCCAAGGGGAGATGCCAAGGCAAAGGGGCTTTCGCTGTATGTGGGTTTCTCCCACCGCGAGATGGGGCTCAGGCACGCAGCAGCAGCCCCCAAAACATTTCTCGGGGAATGCTGTCCTTTGTCAGAGGCTTTGGTTTGGAGCAAACAGCCCTTCGCCACTGCTTCCTCAGCAAGGCTTCTGTCGCGTCAGGGAAGAAGAGCTGCGGGAGAGCTGGTGCCTCTTGGGCCTTGCTTTCCCTGGCTCCATGTTCGCGTCCTGGGTTCACCCTGCCAGGCCGAACTACGCAGACACAGTCACAACCGTGCAGTAGCGCGCTTAGCCTAGGATGGCACTCCATGCACACTACCATCTCCCGGTGTAGGCATCGCTTGGCCTTTTACTCTGGCGCTCAGGCCGACTCGCAGACTAGGCCTGTGCTTTCCCCACAGGAAAGGAGAGGTGACAGGATCCCTGCACACCGCCCGTGTACTGAATAGGGAGCTTTGGGGGACTGTCACCACTCCTTCCCTTAAAACCCGGGCCTCCTCCAAGCTTCTACATCCCGGAGGAAGACGGCATCTGATGGCCAGGTCTTTCTGGGAGTTGTTTCTCGAGTTTAGGGTAGGCGCCTGGTGGCAAGCCCATGGCTCCACCACGGTCAGGTGGCCAAGGAGCTGCTGTCTCCTTGGGCCCAAAGGCTCAGGACAGGCATGCTTTCTGCCCAGACTCCTTTCTCAGAGTGGAGCCTTTCCCCTGCCCTAATCTTCCCCTCGTGTCTCCTTAGCAGCCCGGCTTCCTTCGCTCTGCAGTGACAGATGTGTCCCTTTCCTTAAGGCTCTTTCCACAGGCACCACCGCGCTTCTCTCTCAGGCAGAGCGGAAGCCCAGGCAAAGAGGATTTCGCTCCATGCGGGTTTATTCCACCGTGCAGTGGAGACTAGCTCCGGCAAGCAGCAGGCAGCATCCCACAGAACCGACTCTGATTTCCCAGCGACTGCTATGCTTTCGCAGAGGTTTTCAGCTTGGCGCAAAACGCACTTCGCTGCTGCTTCCTCAGCAAGGCTTTGGTCGTTTGCTCTGTCGCGGCTGGAAAGAAGAGCCGCGGGAGAGCTGGTGCCTCTTGGGCCTTGTTTTCCCGGGCTCCAAGTTCGCGCCCGGGGTTCACCTTGCTAAGCCGATCTAAGCAGACACAGTCACAACCCTGCAGCAGCGTGCGTGGCCTAGCATGACACTCTATGCCTATTACCATCTCCTGGCGTAGGTAAGGCTTTGCCTTTTGCTCCGGCGCTCGGGCAGACTCGGGGTCAAGGCCAGTGCCTTCACCACAGGAGAGAAGAGGCGACAGGATCCCTGCACAGGGCCCGAGCACTGGGATGGGGAACGGTGGGGACTGTCTCCACTCTTTCCCCGGCACACCCCCGGCCACCCACAATGCTGCCATATCTTGGTGGAAGATGGCATCTGACTGCACGTTTCTCCATGGGGTTGTTTCTGCGAGTTCCGGGTATGGCACCTGATGGCAAGCCCAAGTCTGCCCTTGGGACAGGTGGCCAAAGAGATGCTTTCCCCTTGGGACAAGAGGCACAGGACAGGCCTGCCTTCTGCCCAGACTCCTTCCTCAGAGTGGAGCACGCACCCATGCCCTTGTCTTCCCCTCATGTCTCCTTAGCAGCCAGGCTTCAATCTCTCCGCACAGGGAGTAGAGGACACTTGTCTTCTCATGGCCTGCTGTTCGTGCCTCGGCAGGCTATTCTGACTCCCGAGCGTTTCTAGACCCAAGGCCAAGGGATCCTTCTCTTCCCTGGGGCGGCGTGCTGTGCCTTCCCCAAAATTGCTCCTGGGGAGCGCAGTGACAGACGTGTGCAACCATGCTTCTCTCTCAGGCAGAGGGGATGCTAGGGCAAAGAGGATTTCGCTCCATGCGGGTATCTTCCACCATGTTGCCGAGACTCGCTCAGGCAAGCAGCAGCAGCATCCCCAAACCCAACTCTGATTTCCCAACGACTGCTGTGCTTTCCTAAGGGAGAGGCCCAGGCAAAGAGGCTTTCGCTGTATGCGGGTTTCTCCCACCGCAAGACTGGGCTCAGGGAAACAGCAGCAGCCCGCACAACATTTCTCAGCGAATGCTGTGCTTTCGCAGAGGCTTTGGTTTGGAGCGAACAGCACTTCGCCGCTGCTTCCTCAGCAAAGCTTCAGTCGAGTCAGGGAAGAAGAGCTGCGGGAGAGCTGTTGCCTCTTGGGCCTTGCTTTCCCTGGCTCCATGTTCGCGCCCGGATTTCACTTTGCTAAGCCGAACTAGGCAGACACAGTCACAACCCTGCAGCAGCGTGCGTGGCCTAGCATGGCACTCTATTCCTAATTCCATCTCCTGCTCTGGTAAGGCTTTGCCTTTTGATCCGGTGCTCGGGCAGACTCGGGGTCAAGGCCAGTGCCTTCACCACAGGAGAGAGGAGGCAACAGGATCCCTGCACACGGCCCGGGCACTGGGATGGGGAACTGTGGGGGACTGTCTCCACTCCTTCCCCGCCGCACCCCCTGTCACCCACAATGCTGCCACATCTTGGTGGAAGTTGGCATCTGACTGACCGTTTCTCCATGGGGTTGTTTCTGCAAGTTCCAGGTATGGCACCTGGTGGCAAGCCCAAGTCTGCCCTTGGGACAGGTGGCCAAGGAGATGCTGTCCCCTTGGTAACAGAGGCACAGGACAGGCCTGCCTTCTGCCCAGACTCCTTAGAGTGGAGCACGCGCCCCTGCCCTAGTCGTCCCCTCATGTCTCCTTAGCAGCCAGGCTTCCATCTCTCCGCACAGGGAGCGGGTGACACATGTCTGGCCACCGGCCTGCATTTAGTGCCGCGGCAGGCTATCCTGTTCCCGAGCGTTTCCCGACCCCAAGGCCAAGGGATCCTTCTCTTCCTCGGGGGCGGCGTACTGTGCCTTCCCCACACTTGCTCGTGGGAAGCGTGGTGACAGACTTGAGCAACCATGCTTCTCTCTCAGGCAGAAAGGATGCTAGGGCAAAGAGGATTTCGCTCCATGCGGGTATCTGCCAACATGATGCGGAGACTCGCTTAGGCAAGCAGCAGCAGCATCCCCAAACCCAACTCTGATTTCCCAACGAATGCTGTGCTTTCCTAAGGGAGAGGCCCAGGCAAAGAGGCTTTCGCTGTATGCGGGTTTCTCCCACCACAAGACTGGGCTCAGGGAAACAGCAGCAGCCCGCACAACATTTCTCAGCGAATGCTGTGCTTTCGCAGAGGCTTTGGTTTGGAGCAAACAGCACTTCGCCGCTGCTTCCTCAGCAAAGCTTCAGTCGAGTCAGGGAAGAAGAGCTGCGGGAGAGCTGTTGCCTCTTGGGCCTTGCTTTCCCTGGCTCCATGTTCGCGCCCGGATTTCACTTTGCTAAGCCGAACTAGGCAGACACAGTCACAACCCTGCAGCAGCGTGCGTGGCCTAGCATGGCACTCTATTCCTAATTCCATCTCCTGCTCTGGTAAGGCTTTGCCTTTTGATCCGGTGCTCGGCCAGACTCGGGGTCAAGGCCAGGGTCTTCACCACAGGAGAGAGGAGGCAACAGGATCCCTGCACACGGCCCGGGCACTGGGATGGGGAACTGTGGGGGACTGTCTCCACTTTTTCCCCGCCGCACCCCCTGTCACCCACAATGCTGCCACATCTTGGTGGAAGTTGGCATCTGACTGACCGTTTCTCCATGGGGTTGTTTCTGCAAGTTCCAGGTATGGCACCTGGTGGCAAGCCCAAGTCTGCCCTTGGGACAGGTGGCCAAGGAGATGCTGTCCCCTTGGTAACAGAGGGACAGGACAGGACTGCCTTCTGCCCAGACTCCTTAGAGTGGAGCACGCGCCCCTGCCCTAGTCGTCCCCTCATGTCTCCTTAGCAGCCAGGCTTCCATCTCTCCGCACAGGGAGCGGGTGACACATGTCTGGCCACCGGCCTGCATTTAGTGCCGCGGCAGGCTATCCTGTTCCCGAGCGTTTCCCGACCCCAAGGCCAAGGGATCCTTCTCTTCCTCGGGGGCGTCGTACTGTGCCTTCCCCACACTTGCTCCTGGGAAGCGTGGTGACAGACTTGAGCAACCATGCTTCTCTCTCAGGCAGAAAGGATGCTAGGGCAAAGAGGATTTCGCTCCATGCGGGTATCTGCCAACATGATGCGGAGACTCGCTTAGGCAAGCAGCAGCAGCATCCCCAAACCCAACTCTGATTTCCCAACGAATGCTGTGCTTTCCAAGGGGAGATGCCAAGGCAAAGGGGCTTTCGCTGTATGTGGGTTTCTCCCACCGCGAGATGGGGCTCAGGCACGCAGCAGCAGCCCCCAAAACATTTCTCGGGGAATGCTGTCCTTTGTCAGAGGCTTTGGTTTGGAGCAAACAGCCCTTCGCCACTGCTTCCTCAGCAAGGCTTCTGTCGCGTCAGGGAAGAAGAGCTGCGGGAGAGCTGGTGCCTCTTGGGCCTTGCTTTCCCTGGCTCCATGTTCGCGTCCTGGGTTCACCCTGCCAGGCCGAACTACGCAGACACAGTCACAACCGTGCAGTAGCGCGCTTAGCCTAGGATGGCACTCCATGCACACTACCATCTCCCGGTGTAGGCATCGCTTGGCCTTTTACTCTGGCGCTCAGGCCGACTCGCAGACTAGGCCTGTGCTTTCCCCACAGGAAAGGAGAGGTGACAGGATCCCTGCACACCGCCCGTGTACTGAATAGGGAGCTTTGGGGGACTGTCACCACTCCTTCCCTTAAAACCCGGGCCTCCTCCAAGCTTCTACATCCCGGAGGAAGACGGCATCTGATGGCCAGGTCTTTCTGGGAGTTGTTTCTCGAGTTTAGGGTAGGCGCCTGGTGGCAAGCCCATGGCTCCACCACGGTCAGGTGGCCAAGGAGCTGCTGTCTCCTTGGGCCCAAAGGCTCAGGACAGGCATGCTTTCTGCCCAGACTCCTTTCTCAGAGTGGAGCCTTTCCCCTGCCCTAATCTTCCCCTCGTGTCTCCTTAGCAGCCCGGCTTCCTTCGCTCTGCAGTGACAGATGTGTCCCTTTCCTTAAGGCTCTTTCCACAGGCACCACCGCGCTTCTCTCTCAGGCAGAGCGGAAGCCCAGGCAAAGAGGATTTCGCTCCATGCGGGTTTATTCCACCGTGCAGTGGAGACTAGCTCCGGCAAGCAGCAGGCAGCATCCCACAGAACCGACTCTGATTTCCCAGCGACTGCTATGCTTTCGCAGAGGTTTTCAGCTTGGCGCAAAACGCACTTCGCTGCTGCTTCCTCAGCAAGGCTTTGGTCGTTTGCTCTGTCGCGGCTGGAAAGAAGAGCCGCGGGAGAGCTGGTGCCTCTTGGGCCTTGTTTTCCCGGGCTCCAAGTTCGCGCCCGGGGTTCACCTTGCTAAGCCGATCTAAGCAGACACAGTCACAACCCTGCAGCAGCGTGCGTGGCCTAGCATGACACTCTATGCCTATTACCATCTCCTGGCGTAGGTAAGGCTTTGCCTTTTGCTCCGGCGCTCGGGCAGACTCGGGGTCAAGGCCAGTGCCTTCACCACAGGAGAGAAGAGGCGACAGGATCCCTGCACAGGGCCCGAGCACTGGGATGGGGAACGGTGGGGACTGTCTCCACTCTTTCCCCGGCACACCCCCGGCCACCCACAATGCTGCCATATCTTGGTGGAAGATGGCATCTGACTGCACGTTTCTCCATGGGGTTGTTTCTGCGAGTTCCGGGTATGGCACCTGATGGCAAGCCCAAGTCTGCCCTTGGGACAGGTGGCCAAAGAGATGCTTTCCCCTTGGGACAAGAGGCACAGGACAGGCCTGCCTTCTGCCCAGACTCCTTCCTCAGAGTGGAGCACGCACCCATGCCCTTGTCTTCCCCTCATGTCTCCTTAGCAGCCAGGCTTCAATCTCTCCGCACAGGGAGTAGAGGACACTTGTCTTCTCATGGCCTGCTGTTCGTGCCTCGGCAGGCTATTCTGACTCCCGAGCGTTTCTAGACCCAAGGCCAAGGGATCCTTCTCTTCCCTGGGGCGGCGTGCTGTGCCTTCCCCAAAATTGCTCCTGGGGAGCGCAGTGACAGACGTGTGCAACCATGCTTCTCTCTCAGGCAGAGGGGATGCTAGGGCAAAGAGGATTTCGCTCCATGCGGGTATCTTCCACCATGTTGCCGAGACTCGCTCAGGCAAGCAGCAGCAGCATCCCCAAACCCAACTCTGATTTCCCAACGACTGCTGTGCTTTCCTAAGGGAGAGGCCCAGGCAAAGAGGCTTTCGCTGTATGCGGGTTTCTCCCACCGCAAGACTGGGCTCAGGGAAACAGCAGCAGCCCGCACAACATTTCTCAGCGAATGCTGTGCTTTCGCAGAGGCTTTGGTTTGGAGCGAACAGCACTTCGCCGCTGCTTCCTCAGCAAAGCTTCAGTCGAGTCAGGGAAGAAGAGCTGTGGGAGAGCTGTTGCCTCTTGGGCCTTGCTTTCCCTGGCTCCATGTTCGCGCCCGGATTTCACTTTGCTAAGCCGAACTAGGCAGACACAGTCACAACCCTGCAGCAGCGTGCGTGGCCTAGCATGGCACTCTATTCCTAATTCCATCTCCTGCTCTGGTAAGGCTTTGCCTTTTGATCCGGTGCTCGGGCAGACTCGGGGTCAAGGCCAGTGCCTTCACCACAGGAGAGAGGAGGCAACAGGATCCCTGCACACGGCCCGGGCACTGGGATGGGGAACTGTGGGGGACTGTCTCCACTCCTTCCCCGCCGCACCCCCTGTCACCCACAATGCTGCCACATCTTGGTGGAAGTTGGCATCTGACTGACCGTTTCTCCATGGGGTTGTTTCTGCAAGTTCCAGGTATGGCACCTGGTGGCAAGCCCAAGTCTGCCCTTGGGACAGGTGGCCAAGGAGATGCTGTCCCCTTGGTAACAGAGGCACAGGACAGGCCTGCCTTCTGCCCAGACTCCTTAGAGTGGAGCACGCGCCCCTGCCCTAGTCGTCCCCTCATG
The DNA here is from genome assembly GCF_964662115.1 of Mustela nivalis. NCBI lineage: Eukaryota > Metazoa > Chordata > Mammalia > Carnivora > Mustelidae > Mustela > Mustela nivalis. Next base: position 77,514 of record NW_028134748.1, on the reverse strand, counting down.
TCTCCTTAGCAGCCAGGCTTCCATCTCTCCGCACAGGGAGCGGGTGACACATGTCTGGCCACCGGCCTGCATTTAGTGCCGCGGCAGGCTATCCTGTTCCCGAGCGTTTCCCGACCCCAAGGCCAAGGGATCCTTCTCTTCCTCGGGGGCGGCGTACTGTGCCTTCCCCACACTTGCTCGTGGGAAGCGTGGTGACAGACTTGAGCAACCATGCTTCTCTCTCAGGCAGAAAGGATGCTAGGGCAAAGAGGATTTCGCTCCATGCGGGTATCTGCCAACATGATGCGGAGACTCGCTTAGGCAAGCAGCAGCAGCATCCCCAAACCCAACTCTGATTTCCCAACGAATGCTGTGCTTTCCTAAGGGAGAGGCCCAGGCAAAGAGGCTTTCGCTGTATGCGGGTTTCTCCCACCACAAGACTGGGCTCAGGGAAACAGCAGCAGCCCGCACAACATTTCTCAGCGAATGCTGTGCTTTCGCAGAGGCTTTGGTTTGGAGCAAACAGCACTTCGCCGCTGCTTCCTCAGCAAAGCTTCAGTCGAGTCAGGGAAGAAGAGCTGCGGGAGAGCTGTTGCCTCTTGGGCCTTGCTTTCCCTGGCTCCATGTTCGCGCCCGGATTTCACTTTGCTAAGCCGAACTAGGCAGACACAGTCACAACCCTGCAGCAGCGTGCGTGGCCTAGCATGGCACTCTATTCCTAATTCCATCTCCTGCTCTGGTAAGGCTTTGCCTTTTGATCCGGTGCTCGGCCAGACTCGGGGTCAAGGCCAGGGTCTTCACCACAGGAGAGAGGAGGCAACAGGATCCCTGCACACGGCCCGGGCACTGGGATGGGGAACTGTGGGGGACTGTCTCCACTTTTTCCCCGCCGCACCCCCTGTCACCCACAATGCTGCCACATCTTGGTGGAAGTTGGCATCTGACTGACCGTTTCTCCATGGGGTTGTTTCTGCAAGTTCCAGGTATGGCACCTGGTGGCAAGCCCAAGTCTGCCCTTGGGACAGGTGGCCAAGGAGATGCTGTCCCCTTGGTAACAGAGGGACAGGACAGGACTGCCTTCTGCCCAGACTCCTTAGAGTGGAGCACGCGCCCCTGCCCTAGTCGTCCCCTCATGTCTCCTTAGCAGCCAGGCTTCCATCTCTCCGCACAGGGAGCGGGTGACACATGTCTGGCCACCGGCCTGCATTTAGTGCCGCGGCAGGCTATCCTGTTCCCGAGCGTTTCCCGACCCCAAGGCCAAGGGATCCTTCTCTTCCTCGGGGGCGTCGTACTGTGCCTTCCCCACACTTGCTCCTGGGAAGCGTGGTGACAGACTTGAGCAACCATGCTTCTCTCTCAGGCAGAAAGGATGCTAGGGCAAAGAGGATTTCGCTCCATGCGGGTATCTGCCAACATGATGCGGAGACTCGCTTAGGCAAGCAGCAGCAGCATCCCCAAACCCAACTCTGATTTCCCAACGAATGCTGTGCTTTCCAAGGGGAGATGCCAAGGCAAAGGGGCTTTCGCTGTATGTGGGTTTCTCCCACCGCGAGATGGGGCTCAGGCACGCAGCAGCAGCCCCCAAAACATTTCTCGGGGAATGCTGTCCTTTGTCAGAGGCTTTGGTTTGGAGCAAACAGCCCTTCGCCACTGCTTCCTCAGCAAGGCTTCTGTCGCGTCAGGGAAGAAGAGCTGCGGGAGAGCTGGTGCCTCTTGGGCCTTGCTTTCCCTGGCTCCATGTTCGCGTCCTGGGTTCACCCTGCCAGGCCGAACTACGCAGACACAGTCACAACCGTGCAGTAGCGCGCTTAGCCTAGGATGGCACTCCATGCACACTACCATCTCCCGGTGTAGGCATCGCTTGGCCTTTTACTCTGGCGCTCAGGCCGACTCGCAGACTAGGCCTGTGCTTTCCCCACAGGAAAGGAGAGGTGACAGGATCCCTGCACACCGCCCGTGTACTGAATAGGGAGCTTTGGGGGACTGTCACCACTCCTTCCCTTAAAACCCGGGCCTCCTCCAAGCTTCTACATCCCGGAGGAAGACGGCATCTGATGGCCAGGTCTTTCTGGGAGTTGTTTCTCGAGTTTAGGGTAGGCGCCTGGTGGCAAGCCCATGGCTCCACCACGGTCAGGTGGCCAAGGAGCTGCTGTCTCCTTGGGCCCAAAGGCTCAGGACAGGCATGCTTTCTGCCCAGACTCCTTTCTCAGAGTGGAGCCTTTCCCCTGCCCTAATCTTCCCCTCGTGTCTCCTTAGCAGCCCGGCTTCCTTCGCTCTGCAGTGACAGATGTGTCCCTTTCCTTAAGGCTCTTTCCACAGGCACCACCGCGCTTCTCTCTCAGGCAGAGCGGAAGCCCAGGCAAAGAGGATTTCGCTCCATGCGGGTTTATTCCACCGTGCAGTGGAGACTAGCTCCGGCAAGCAGCAGGCAGCATCCCACAGAACCGACTCTGATTTCCCAGCGACTGCTATGCTTTCGCAGAGGTTTTCAGCTTGGCGCAAAACGCACTTCGCTGCTGCTTCCTCAGCAAGGCTTTGGTCGTTTGCTCTGTCGCGGCTGGAAAGAAGAGCCGCGGGAGAGCTGGTGCCTCTTGGGCCTTGTTTTCCCGGGCTCCAAGTTCGCGCCCGGGGTTCACCTTGCTAAGCCGATCTAAGCAGACACAGTCACAACCCTGCAGCAGCGTGCGTGGCCTAGCATGACACTCTATGCCTATTACCATCTCCTGGCGTAGGTAAGGCTTTGCCTTTTGCTCCGGCGCTCGGGCAGACTCGGGGTCAAGGCCAGTGCCTTCACCACAGGAGAGAAGAGGCGACAGGATCCCTGCACAGGGCCCGAGCACTGGGATGGGGAACGGTGGGGACTGTCTCCACTCTTTCCCCGGCACACCCCCGGCCACCCACAATGCTGCCATATCTTGGTGGAAGATGGCATCTGACTGCACGTTTCTCCATGGGGTTGTTTCTGCGAGTTCCGGGTATGGCACCTGATGGCAAGCCCAAGTCTGCCCTTGGGACAGGTGGCCAAAGAGATGCTTTCCCCTTGGGACAAGAGGCACAGGACAGGCCTGCCTTCTGCCCAGACTCCTTCCTCAGAGTGGAGCACGCACCCATGCCCTTGTCTTCCCCTCATGTCTCCTTAGCAGCCAGGCTTCAATCTCTCCGCACAGGGAGTAGAGGACACTTGTCTTCTCATGGCCTGCTGTTCGTGCCTCGGCAGGCTATTCTGACTCCCGAGCGTTTCTAGACCCAAGGCCAAGGGATCCTTCTCTTCCCTGGGGCGGCGTGCTGTGCCTTCCCCAAAATTGCTCCTGGGGAGCGCAGTGACAGACGTGTGCAACCATGCTTCTCTCTCAGGCAGAGGGGATGCTAGGGCAAAGAGGATTTCGCTCCATGCGGGTATCTTCCACCATGTTGCCGAGACTCGCTCAGGCAAGCAGCAGCAGCATCCCCAAACCCAACTCTGATTTCCCAACGACTGCTGTGCTTTCCTAAGGGAGAGGCCCAGGCAAAGAGGCTTTCGCTGTATGCGGGTTTCTCCCACCGCAAGACTGGGCTCAGGGAAACAGCAGCAGCCCGCACAACATTTCTCAGCGAATGCTGTGCTTTCGCAGAGGCTTTGGTTTGGAGCGAACAGCACTTCGCCGCTGCTTCCTCAGCAAAGCTTCAGTCGAGTCAGGGAAGAAGAGCTGTGGGAGAGCTGTTGCCTCTTGGGCCTTGCTTTCCCTGGCTCCATGTTCGCGCCCGGATTTCACTTTGCTAAGCCGAACTAGGCAGACACAGTCACAACCCTGCAGCAGCGTGCGTGGCCTAGCATGGCACTCTATTCCTAATTCCATCTCCTGCTCTGGTAAGGCTTTGCCTTTTGATCCGGTGCTCGGGCAGACTCGGGGTCAAGGCCAGTGCCTTCACCACAGGAGAGAGGAGGCAACAGGATCCCTGCACACGGCCCGGGCACTGGGATGGGGAACTGTGGGGGACTGTCTCCACTCCTTCCCCGCCGCACCCCCTGTCACCCACAATGCTGCCACATCTTGGTGGAAGTTGGCATCTGACTGACCGTTTCTCCATGGGGTTGTTTCTGCAAGTTCCAGGTATGGCACCTGGTGGCAAGCCCAAGTCTGCCCTTGGGACAGGTGGCCAAGGAGATGCTGTCCCCTTGGTAACAGAGGCACAGGACAGGCCTGCCTTCTGCCCAGACTCCTTAGAGTGGAGCACGCGCCCCTGCCCTAGTCGTCCCCTCATGTCTCCTTAGCAGCCAGGCTTCCATCTCTCCGCACAGGGAGCGGGTGACACATGTCTGGCCACCGGCCTGCATTTAGTGCCGCGGCAGGCTATCCTGTTCCCGAGCGTTTCCCGACCCCAAGGCCAAGGGATCCTTCTCTTCCTCGGGGGCGGCGTACTGTGCCTTCCCCACACTTGCTCGTGGGAAGCGTGGTGACAGACTTGAGCAACCATGCTTCTCTCTCAGGCAGAAAGGATGCTAGGGCAAAGAGGATTTCGCTCCATGCGGGTATCTGCCAACATGATGCGGAGACTCGCTTAGGCAAGCAGCAGCAGCATCCCCAAACCCAACTCTGATTTCCCAACGAATGCTGTGCTTTCCTAAGGGAGAGGCCCAGGCAAAGAGGCTTTCGCTGTATGCGGGTTTCTCCCACCACAAGACTGGGCTCAGGGAAACAGCAGCAGCCCGCACAACATTTCTCAGCGAATGCTGTGCTTTCGCAGAGGCTTTGGTTTGGAGCAAACAGCACTTCGCCGCTGCTTCCTCAGCAAAGCTTCAGTCGAGTCAGGGAAGAAGAGCTGCGGGAGAGCTGTTGCCTCTTGGGCCTTGCTTTCCCTGGCTCCATGTTCGCGCCCGGATTTCACTTTGCTAAGCCGAACTAGGCAGACACAGTCACAACCCTGCAGCAGCGTGCGTGGCCTAGCATGGCACTCTATTCCTAATTCCATCTCCTGCTCTGGTAAGGCTTTGCCTTTTGATCCGGTGCTCGGCCAGACTCGGGGTCAAGGCCAGGGTCTTCACCACAGGAGAGAGGAGGCAACAGGATCCCTGCACACGGCCCGGGCACTGGGATGGGGAACTGTGGGGGACTGTCTCCACTTTTTCCCCGCCGCACCCCCTGTCACCCACAATGCTGCCACATCTTGGTGGAAGTTGGCATCTGACTGACCGTTTCTCCATGGGGTTGTTTCTGCAAGTTCCAGGTATGGCACCTGGTGGCAAGCCCAAGTCTGCCCTTGGGACAGGTGGCCAAGGAGATGCTGTCCCCTTGGTAACAGAGGGACAGGACAGGACTGCCTTCTGCCCAGACTCCTTAGAGTGGAGCACGCGCCCCTGCCCTAGTCGTCCCCTCATGTCTCCTTAGCAGCCAGGCTTCCATCTCTCCGCACAGGGAGCGGGTGACACATGTCTGGCCACCGGCCTGCATTTAGTGCCGCGGCAGGCTATCCTGTTCCCGAGCGTTTCCCGACCCCAAGGCCAAGGGATCCTTCTCTTCCTCGGGGGCGTCGTACTGTGCCTTCCCCACACTTGCTCCTGGGAAGCGTGGTGACAGACTTGAGCAACCATGCTTCTCTCTCAGGCAGAAAGGATGCTAGGGCAAAGAGGATTTCGCTCCATGCGGGTATCTGCCAACATGATGCGGAGACTCGCTTAGGCAAGCAGCAGCAGCATCCCCAAACCCAACTCTGATTTCCCAACGAATGCTGTGCTTTCCAAGGGGAGATGCCAAGGCAAAGGGGCTTTCGCTGTATGTGGGTTTCTCCCACCGCGAGATGGGGCTCAGGCACGCAGCAGCAGCCCCCAAAACATTTCTCGGGGAATGCTGTCCTTTGTCAGAGGCTTTGGTTTGGAGCAAACAGCCCTTCGCCACTGCTTCCTCAGCAAGGCTTCTGTCGCGTCAGGGAAGAAGAGCTGCGGGAGAGCTGGTGCCTCTTGGGCCTTGCTTTCCCTGGCTCCATGTTCGCGTCCTGGGTTCACCCTGCCAGGCCGAACTACGCAGACACAGTCACAACCGTGCAGTAGCGCGCTTAGCCTAGGATGGCACTCCATGCACACTACCATCTCCCGGTGTAGGCATCGCTTGGCCTTTTACTCTGGCGCTCAGGCCGACTCGCAGACTAGGCCTGTGCTTTCCCCACAGGAAAGGAGAGGTGACAGGATCCCTGCACACCGCCCGTGTACTGAATAGGGAGCTTTGGGGGACTGTCACCACTCCTTCCCTTAAAACCCGGGCCTCCTCCAAGCTTCTACATCCCGGAGGAAGACGGCATCTGATGGCCAGGTCTTTCTGGGAGTTGTTTCTCGAGTTTAGGGTAGGCGCCTGGTGGCAAGCCCATGGCTCCACCACGGTCAGGTGGCCAAGGAGCTGCTGTCTCCTTGGGCCCAAAGGCTCAGGACAGGCATGCTTTCTGCCCAGACTCCTTTCTCAGAGTGGAGCCTTTCCCCTGCCCTAATCTTCCCCTCGTGTCTCCTTAGCAGCCCGGCTTCCTTCGCTCTGCAGTGACAGATGTGTCCCTTTCCTTAAGGCTCTTTCCACAGGCACCACCGCGCTTCTCTCTCAGGCAGAGCGGAAGCCCAGGCAAAGAGGATTTCGCTCCATGCGGGTTTATTCCACCGTGCAGTGGAGACTAGCTCCGGCAAGCAGCAGGCAGCATCCCACAGAACCGACTCTGATTTCCCAGCGACTGCTATGCTTTCGCAGAGGTTTTCAGCTTGGCGCAAAACGCACTTCGCTGCTGCTTCCTCAGCAAGGCTTTGGTCGTTTGCTCTGTCGCGGCTGGAAAGAAGAGCCGCGGGAGAGCTGGTGCCTCTTGGGCCTTGTTTTCCCGGGCTCCAAGTTCGCGCCCGGGGTTCACCTTGCTAAGCCGATCTAAGCAGACACAGTCACAACCCTGCAGCAGCGTGCGTGGCCTAGCATGACACTCTATGCCTATTACCATCTCCTGGCGTAGGTAAGGCTTTGCCTTTTGCTCCGGCGCTCGGGCAGACTCGGGGTCAAGGCCAGTGCCTTCACCACAGGAGAGAAGAGGCGACAGGATCCCTGCACAGGGCCCGAGCACTGGGATGGGGAACGGTGGGGACTGTCTCCACTCTTTCCCCGGCACACCCCCGGCCACCCACAATGCTGCCATATCTTGGTGGAAGATGGCATCTGACTGCACGTTTCTCCATGGGGTTGTTTCTGCGAGTTCCGGGTATGGCACCTGATGGCAAGCCCAAGTCTGCCCTTGGGACAGGTGGCCAAAGAGATGCTTTCCCCTTGGGACAAGAGGCACAGGACAGGCCTGCCTTCTGCCCAGACTCCTTCCTCAGAGTGGAGCACGCACCCATGCCCTTGTCTTCCCCTCATGTCTCCTTAGCAGCCAGGCTTCAATCTCTCCGCACAGGGAGTAGAGGACACTTGTCTTCTCATGGCCTGCTGTTCGTGCCTCGGCAGGCTATTCTGACTCCCGAGCGTTTCTAGACCCAAGGCCAAGGGATCCTTCTCTTCCCTGGGGCGGCGTGCTGTGCCTTCCCCAAAATTGCTCCTGGGGAGCGCAGTGACAGACGTGTGCAACCATGCTTCTCTCTCAGGCAGAGGGGATGCTAGGGCAAAGAGGATTTCGCTCCATGCGGGTATCTTCCACCATGTTGCCGAGACTCGCTCAGGCAAGCAGCAGCAGCATCCCCAAACCCAACTCTGATTTCCCAACGACTGCTGTGCTTTCCTAAGGGAGAGGCCCAGGCAAAGAGGCTTTCGCTGTATGCGGGTTTCTCCCACCGCAAGACTGGGCTCAGGGAAACAGCAGCAGCCCGCACAACATTTCTCAGCGAATGCTGTGCTTTCGCAGAGGCTTTGGTTTGGAGCGAACAGCACTTCGCCGCTGCTTCCTCAGCAAAGCTTCAGTCGAGTCAGGGAAGAAGAGCTGCGGGAGAGCTGTTGCCTCTTGGGCCTTGCTTTCCCTGGCTCCATGTTCGCGCCCGGATTTCACTTTGCTAAGCCGAACTAGGCAGACACAGTCACAACCCTGCAGCAGCGTGCGTGGCCTAGCATGGCACTCTATTCCTAATTCCATCTCCTGCTCTGGTAAGGCTTTGCCTTTTGATCCGGTGCTCGGGCAGACTCGGGGTCAAGGCCAGTGCCTTCACCACAGGAGAGAGGAGGCAACAGGATCCCTGCACACGGCCCGGGCACTGGGATGGGGAACTGTGGGGGACTGTCTCCACTCCTTCCCCGCCGCACCCCCTGTCACCCACAATGCTGCCACATCTTGGTGGAAGTTGGCATCTGACTGACCGTTTCTCCATGGGGTTGTTTCTGCAAGTTCCAGGTATGGCACCTGGTGGCAAGCCCAAGTCTGCCCTTGGGACAGGTGGCCAAGGAGATGCTGTCCCCTTGGTAACAGAGGCACAGGACAGGCCTGCCTTCTGCCCAGACTCCTTAGAGTGGAGCACGCGCCCCTGCCCTAGTCGTCCCCTCATGTCTCCTTAGCAGCCAGGCTTCCATCTCTCCGCACAGGGAGCGGGTGACACATGTCTGGCCACCGGCCTGCATTTAGTGCCGCGGCAGGCTATCCTGTTCCCGAGCGTTTCCCGACCCCAAGGCCAAGGGATCCTTCTCTTCCTCGGGGGCGGCGTACTGTGCCTTCCCCACACTTGCTCGTGGGAAGCGTGGTGACAGACTTGAGCAACCATGCTTCTCTCTCAGGCAGAAAGGATGCTAGGGCAAAGAGGATTTCGCTCCATGCGGGTATCTGCCAACATGATGCGGAGACTCGCTTAGGCAAGCAGCAGCAGCATCCCCAAACCCAACTCTGATTTCCCAACGAATGCTGTGCTTTCCTAAGGGAGAGGCCCAGGCAAAGAGGCTTTCGCTGTATGCGGGTTTCTCCCACCACAAGACTGGGCTCAGGGAAACAGCAGCAGCCCGCACAACATTTCTCAGCGAATGCTGTGCTTTCGCAGAGGCTTTGGTTTGGAGCAAACAGCACTTCGCCGCTGCTTCCTCAGCAAAGCTTCAGTCGAGTCAGGGAAGAAGAGCTGCGGGAGAGCTGTTGCCTCTTGGGCCTTGCTTTCCCTGGCTCCATGTTCGCGCCCGGATTTCACTTTGCTAAGCCGAACTAGGCAGACACAGTCACAACCCTGCAGCAGCGTGCGTGGCCTAGCATGGCACTCTATTCCTAATTCCATCTCCTGCTCTGGTAAGGCTTTGCCTTTTGATCCGGTGCTCGGCCAGACTCGGGGTCAAGGCCAGGGTCTTCACCACAGGAGAGAGGAGGCAACAGGATCCCTGCACACGGCCCGGGCACTGGGATGGGGAACTGTGGGGGACTGTCTCCACTTTTTCCCCGCCGCACCCCCTGTCACCCACAATGCTGCCACATCTTGGTGGAAGTTGGCATCTGACTGACCGTTTCTCCATGGGGTTGTTTCTGCAAGTTCCAGGTATGGCACCTGGTGGCAAGCCCAAGTCTGCCCTTGGGACAGGTGGCCAAGGAGATGCTGTCCCCTTGGTAACAGAGGGACAGGACAGGACTGCCTTCTGCCCAGACTCCTTAGAGTGGAGCACGCGCCCCTGCCCTAGTCGTCCCCTCATGTCTCCTTAGCAGCCAGGCTTCCATCTCTCCGCACAGGGAGCGGGTGACACATGTCTGGCCACCGGCCTGCATTTAGTGCCGCGGCAGGCTATCCTGTTCCCGAGCGTTTCCCGACCCCAAGGCCAAGGGATCCTTCTCTTCCTCGGGGGCGTCGTACTGTGCCTTCCCCACACTTGCTCCTGGGAAGCGTGGTGACAGACTTGAGCAACCATGCTTCTCTCTCAGGCAGAAAGGATGCTAGGGCAAAGAGGATTTCGCTCCATGCGGGTATCTGCCAACATGATGCGGAGACTCGCTTAGGCAAGCAGCAGCAGCATCCCCAAACCCAACTCTGATTTCCCAACGAATGCTGTGCTTTCCAAGGGGAGATGCCAAGGCAAAGGGGCTTTCGCTGTATGTGGGTTTCTCCCACCGCGAGATGGGGCTCAGGCACGCAGCAGCAGCCCCCAAAACATTTCTCGGGGAATGCTGTCCTTTGTCAGAGGCTTTGGTTTGGAGCAAACAGCCCTTCGCCACTGCTTCCTCAGCAAGGCTTCTGTCGCGTCAGGGAAGAAGAGCTGCGGGAGAGCTGGTGCCTCTTGGGCCTTGCTTTCCCTGGCTCCATGTTCGCGTCCTGGGTTCACCCTGCCAGGCCGAACTACGCAGACACAGTCACAACCGTGCAGTAGCGCGCTTAGCCTAGGATGGCACTCCATGCACACTACCATCTCCCGGTGTAGGCATCGCTTGGCCTTTTACTCTGGCGCTCAGGCCGACTCGCAGACTAGGCCTGTGCTTTCCCCACAGGAAAGGAGAGGTGACAGGATCCCTGCACACCGCCCGTGTACTGAATAGGGAGCTTTGGGGGACTGTCACCACTCCTTCCCTTAAAACCCGGGCCTCCTCCAAGCTTCTACATCCCGGAGGAAGACGGCATCTGATGGCCAGGTCTTTCTGGGAGTTGTTTCTCGAGTTTAGGGTAGGCGCCTGGTGGCAAGCCCATGGCTCCACCACGGTCAGGTGGCCAAGGAGCTGCTGTCTCCTTGGGCCCAAAGGCTCAGGACAGGCATGCTTTCTGCCCAGACTCCTTTCTCAGAGTGGAGCCTTTCCCCTGCCCTAATCTTCCCCTCGTGTCTCCTTAGCAGCCCGGCTTCCTTCGCTCTGCAGTGACAGATGTGTCCCTTTCCTTAAGGCTCTTTCCACAGGCACCACCGCGCTTCTCTCTCAGGCAGAGCGGAAGCCCAGGCAAAGAGGATTTCGCTCCATGCGGGTTTATTCCACCGTGCAGTGGAGACTAGCTCCGGCAAGCAGCAGGCAGCATCCCACAGAACCGACTCTGATTTCCCAGCGACTGCTATGCTTTCGCAGAGGTTTTCAGCTTGGCGCAAAACGCACTTCGCTGCTGCTTCCTCAGCAAGGCTTTGGTCGTTTGCTCTGTCGCGGCTGGAAAGAAGAGCCGCGGGAGAGCTGGTGCCTCTTGGGCCTTGTTTTCCCGGGCTCCAAGTTCGCGCCCGGGGTTCACCTTGCTAAGCCGATCTAAGCAGACACAGTCACAACCCTGCAGCAGCGTGCGTGGCCTAGCATGACACTCTATGCCTATTACCATCTCCTGGCGTAGGTAAGGCTTTGCCTTTTGCTCCGGCGCTCGGGCAGACTCGGGGTCAAGGCCAGTGCCTTCACCACAGGAGAGAAGAGGCGACAGGATCCCTGCACAGGGCCCGAGCACTGGGATGGGGAACGGTGGGGACTGTCTCCACTCTTTCCCCGGCACACCCCCGGCCACCCACAATGCTGCCATATCTTGGTGGAAGATGGCATCTGACTGCACGTTTCTCCATGGGGTTGTTTCTGCGAGTTCCGGGTATGGCACCTGATGGCAAGCCCAAGTCTGCCCTTGGGACAGGTGGCCAAAGAGATGCTTTCCCCTTGGGACAAGAGGCACAGGACAGGCCTGCCTTCTGCCCAGACTCCTTCCTCAGAGTGGAGCACGCACCCATGCCCTTGTCTTCCCCTCATGTCTCCTTAGCAGCCAGGCTTCAATCTCTCCGCACAGGGAGTAGAGGACACTTGTCTTCTCATGGCCTGCTGTTCGTGCCTCGGCAGGCTATTCTGACTCCCGAGCGTTTCTAGACCCAAGGCCAAGGGATCCTTCTCTTCCCTGGGGCGGCGTGCTGTGCCTTCCCCAAAATTGCTCCTGGGGAGCGCAGTGACAGACGTGTGCAACCATGCTTCTCTCTCAGGCAGAGGGGATGCTAGGGCAAAGAGGATTTCGCTCCATGCGGGTATCTTCCACCATGTTGCCGAGACTCGCTCAGGCAAGCAGCAGCAGCATCCCCAAACCCAACTCTGATTTCCCAACGACTGCTGTGCTCTCCTAAGGGAGAGGCCCAGGCAAAGAGGCTTTCGCTGTATGCGGGTTTCTCCCACCGCAAGACTGGGCTCAGGGAAACAGCAGCAGCCCGCACAACATTTCTCAGCGAATGCTGTGCTTTCGCAGAGGCTTTGGTTTGGAGCGAACAGCACTTCGCCGCTGCTTCCTCAGCAAAGCTTCAGTCGAGTCAGGGAAGAAGAGCTGCGGGAGAGCTGTTGCCTCTTGGGCCTTGCTTTCCCTGGCTCCATGTTCGCGCCCGGATTTCACTTTGCTAAGCCGAACTAGGCAGACACAGTCACAACCCTGCAGCAGCGTGCGTGGCCTAGCATGGCACTCTATTCCTAATTCCATCTCCTGCTCTGGTAAGGCTTTGCCTTTTGATCCGGTGCTCGGGCAGACTCGGGGTCAAGGCCAGTGCCTTCACCACAGGAGAGAGGAGGCAACAGGATCCCTGCACACGGCCCGGGCACTGGGATGGGGAACTGTGGGGGACTGTCTCCACTCCTTCCCCGCCGCACCCCCTGTCACCCACAATGCTGCCACATCTTGGTGGAAGTTGGCATCTGACTGACCGTTTCTCCATGGGGTTGTTTCTGCAAGTTCCAGGTATGGCACCTGGTGGCAAGCCCAAGTCTGCCCTTGGGACAGGTGGCCAAGGAGATGCTGTCCCCTTGGTAACAGAGGGACAGGACAGGCCTGCCTTCTGCCCAGACTCCTTAGAGTGGAGCACGCGCCCCTGCCCTAGTCGTCCCCTCATGTCTCCTTAGCAGCCAGGCTTCCATCTCTCCGCACAGGGAGCGGGTGACACATGTCTGGCCACCGGCCTGCATTTAGTGCCGCGGCAGGCTATCCTGTTCCCGAGCGTTTCCCGACCCCAAGGCCAAGGGATCCTTCTCTTCCTCGGGGGCGGCGTACTGTGCCTTCCCCACACTTGCTCCTGGGAAGCGTGGTGACAGACTTGAGCAACCATGCTTCTCTCTCAGGCAGAAAGGATGCTAGGGCAAAGAGGATTTCGCTCCATGCGGGTATCTGCCAACATGATGCGGAGACTCGCTTAGGCAAGCAGCAGCAGCATCCCCAAACCCAACTCTGATTTCCCAACAAATGCTGTGCTTTCCAAGGGGAGATGCCAAGGCAAAGGGGCTTTCGCTGTATGCGGGTTTCTCCCACCGCGAGACTGGGCTCAGGCACGCAGCAGCAGCCCCCAAAACATTTCTCGGGGAATGCTGTCCTTTGTCAGAGGCTTTGGTTTGGAGCAAACAGCCCTTCGCCACTGCTTCCTCAGCAAGGCTTCTGTCGCGTCAGGGAAGAAGAGCTGCGGGAGAGCTGGTGCCTCTTGGGCCTTGCTTTCCCTGGCTCCATGTTCGCGTCCTGGGTTCACCCTGCCAGGCCGAACTACGCAGACACAGTCACAACCGTGCAGTAGCGCGCTTAGCCTAGGATGGCACTCCATGCACACTACCATCTCCCGGTGTAGGCATCGCTTGGCCTTTTACTCTGGCGCTCAGGCCGACTCGCAGACTAGGCCTGTGCTTTCCCCACAGGAAAGGAGAGGTGACAGGATCCCTGCACACCGCCCGTGTACTGAATAGGGAGCTTTGGGGGACTGTCACCACTCCTTCCCTTAAAACCCGGGCCTCCTCCAAGCTTCTACATCCCGGAGGAAGACGGCATCTGATGGCCAGGTCTTTCTGGGAGTTGTTTCTCGAGTTTAGGGTAGGCGCCTGGTGGCAAGCCCATGGCTCCACCACGGTCAGGTGGCCAAGGAGCTGCTGTCTCCTTGGGCCCAAAGGCTCAGGACAGGCATGCTTTCTGCCCAGACTCCTTTCTCAGAGTGGAGCCTTTCCCCTGCCCTAATCTTCCCCTCGTGTCTCCTTAGCAGCCCGGCTTCCTTCGCTCTGCAGTGACAGATGTGTCCCTTTCCTTAAGGCTCTTTCCACAGGCACCACCGCGCTTCTCTCTCAGGCAGAGCGGAAGCCCAGGCAAAGAGGATTTCGCTCCATGCGGGTTTATTCCACCGTGCAGTGGAGACTAGCTCCGGCAAGCAGCAGGCAGCATCCCACAGAACCGACTCTGATTTCCCAGCGACTGCTATGCTTTCGCAGAGGTTTTCAGCTTGGCGCAAAACGCACTTCGCTGCTGCTTCCTCAGCAAGGCTTTGGTCGTTTGCTCTGTCGCGGCTGGAAAGAAGAGCCGCGGGAGAGCTGGTGCCTCTTGGGCCTTGTTTTCCCGGGCTCCAAGTTCGCGCCCGGGGTTCACCTTGCTAAGCCGATCTAAGCAGACACAGTCACAACCCTGCAGCAGCGTGCGTGGCCTAGCATGACACTCTATGCCTATTACCATCTCCTGGCGTAGGTAAGGCTTTGCCTTTTGCTCCGGCGCTCGGGCAGACTCGGGGTCAAGGCCAGTGCCTTCACCACAGGAGAGAAGAGGCGACAGGATCCCTGCACAGGGCCCGAGCACTGGGATGGGGAACGGTGGGGACTGTCTCCACTCTTTCCCCGGCACACCCCCGGCCACCCACAATGCTGCCATATCTTGGTGGAAGATGGCATCTGACTGCACGTTTCTCCATGGGGTTGTTTCTGCGAGTTCCGGGTATGGCACCTGATGGCAAGCCCAAGTCTGCCCTTGGGACAGGTGGCCAAAGAGATGCTTTCCCCTTGGGACAAGAGGCACAGGACAGGCCTGCCTTCTGCCCAGACTCCTTCCTCAGAGTGGAGCACGCACCCATGCCCTTGTCTTCCCCTCATGTCTCCTTAGCAGCCAGGCTTCAATCTCTCCGCACAGGGAGTAGAGGACACTTGTCTTCTCATGGCCTGCTGTTCGTGCCTCGGCAGGCTATTCTGACTCCCGAGCGTTTCTAGACCCAAGGCCAAGGGATCCTTCTCTTCCCTGGGGCGGCGTGCTGTGCCTTCCCCAAAATTGCTCCTGGGGAGCGCAGTGACAGACGTGTGCAACCATGCTTCTCTCTCAGGCAGAGGGGATGCTAGGGCAAAGAGGATTTCGCTCCATGCGGGTATCTTCCACCATGTTGCCGAGACTCGCTCAGGCAAGCAGCAGCAGCATCCCCAAACCCAACTCTGATTTCCCAACGACTGCTGTGCTTTCCTAAGGGAGAGGCCCAGGCAAAGAGGCTTTCGCTGTATGCGGGTTTCTCCCACCGCAAGACTGGGCTCAGGGAAACAGCAGCAGCCCGCACAACATTTCTCAGCGAATGCTGTGCTTTCGCAGAGGCTTTGGTTTGGAGCGAACAGCACTTCGCCGCTGCTTCCTCAGCAAAGCTTCAGTCGAGTCAGGGAAGAAGAGCTGCGGGAGAGCTGTTGCCTCTTGGGCCTTGCTTTCCCTGGCTCCATGTTCGCGCCCGGATTTCACTTTGCTAAGCCGAACTAGGCAGACACAGTCACAACCCTGCAGCAGCGTGCGTGGCCTAGCATGGCACTCTATTCCTAATTCCATCTCCTGCTCTGGTAAGGCTTTGCCTTTTGATCTGGTGCTCGGGCAGACTCGGGGTCAAGGCCAGTGCCTTCACCACAGGAGAGAGGAGGCAACAGGATCCCTGCACACGGCCCGGGCACTGGGATGGGGAACTGTGGGGGACTGTCTCCACTCCTTCCCCGCCGCACCCCCTGTCACCCACAATGCTGCCACATCTTGGTGGAAGTTGGCATCTGACTGACCGTTTCTCCATGGGGTTGTTTCTGCAAGTTCCAGGTATGGCACCTGGTGGCAAGCCCAAGTCTGCCCTTGGGACAGGTGGCCAAGGAGATGCTGTCCCCTTGGTAACAGAGGCACAGGACAGGCCTGCCTTCTGCCCAGACTCCTTAGAGTGGAGCACGCGCCCCTGCCCTAGTCGTCCCCTCATGTCTCCTTAGCAGCCAGGCTTCCATCTCTCCGCACAGGGAGCGGGTGACACATGTCTGGCCACCGGCCTGCATTTAGTGCCGCGGCAGGCTATCCTGTTCCCGAGCGTTTCCCGACCCCAAGGCCAAGGGATCCTTCTCTTCCTCGGGGGCGGCGTACTGTGCCTTCCCCACACTTGCTCCTGGGAAGCGTGGTGACAGACTTGAGCAACCATGCTTCTCTCTCAGGCAGAAAGGATGCTAGGGCAAAGAGGATTTCGCTCCATGCGGGTATCTGCCAACATGATGCGGAGACTCGCTTAGGCAAGCAGCAGCAGCATCCCCAAACCCAACTCTGATTTCCCAACGAATGCTGTGCTTTCCAAGGGGAGATGCCAAGGCAAAGGGGCTTTCGCTGTATGCGGGTTTCTCCCACCGCGAGATGGGGCTCAGGCACGCAGCAGCAGCCCCCAAAACATTTCTCGGGGAATGCTGTCCTTTGTCAGAGGCTTTGGTTTGGAGCAAACAGCCCTTCGCCACTGCTTCCTCAGCAAGGCTTCTGTCGCGTCAGGGAAGAAGAGCTGCGGGAGAGCTGGTGCCTCTTGGGCCTTGCTTTCCCTGGCTCCATGTTCGCGTCCTGGGTTCACCCTGCCAGGCCGAACTACGCAGACACAGTCACAACCGTGCAGTAGCGCGCTTAGCCTAGGATGGCACTCCATGCACACTACCATCTCCCGGTGTAGGCATCGCTTGGCCTTTTACTCTGGCGCTCAGGCCGACTCGCAGACTAGGCCTGTGCTTTCCCCACAGGAAAGGAGAGGTGACAGGATCCCTGCACACCGCCCGTGTACTGAATAGGGAGCTTTGGGGGACTGTCACCACTCCTTCCCTTAAAACCCGGGCCTCCTCCAAGCTTCTACATCCCGGAGGAAGACGGCATCTGATGGCCAGGTCTTTCTGGGAGTTGTTTCTCGAGTTTAGGGTAGGCGCCTGGTGGCAAGCCCATGGCTCCACCACGGTCAGGTGGCCAAGGAGCTGCTGTCTCCTTGGGCCCAAAGGCTCAGGACAGGCATGCTTTCTGCCCAGACTCCTTTCTCAGAGTGGAGCCTTTCCCCTGCCCTAATCTTCCCCTCGTGTCTCCTTAGCAGCCCGGCTTCCTTCGCTCTGCAGTGACAGATGTGTCCCTTTCCTTAAGGCTCTTTCCACAGGCACCACCGCGCTTCTCTCTCAGGCAGAGCGGAAGCCCAGGCAAAGAGGATTTCGCTCCATGCGGGTTTATTCCACCGTGCAGTGGAGACTAGCTCCGGCAAGCAGCAGGCAGCATCCCACAGAACCGACTCTGATTTCCCAGCGACTGCTATGCTTTCGCAGAGGTTTTCAGCTTGGCGCAAAACGCACTTCGCTGCTGCTTCCTCAGCAAGGCTTTGGTCGTTTGCTCTGTCGCGGCTGGAAAGAAGAGCCGCGGGAGAGCTGGTGCCTCTTGGGCCTTGTTTTCCCGGGCTCCAAGTTCGCGCCCGGGGTTCACCTTGCTAAGCCGATCTAAGCAGACACAGTCACAACCCTGCAGCAGCGTGCGTGGCCTAGCATGACACTCTATGCCTATTACCATCTCCTGGCGTAGGTAAGGCTTTGCCTTTTGCTCCGGCGCTCGGGCAGACTCGGGGTCAAGGCCAGTGCCTTCACCACAGGAGAGAAGAGGCGACAGGATCCCTGCACAGGGCCCGAGCACTGGGATGGGGAACGGTGGGGACTGTCTCCACTCTTTCCCCGGCACACCCCCGGCCACCCACAATGCTGCCATATCTTGGTGGAAGATGGCATCTGACTGCACGTTTCTCCATGGGGTTGTTTCTGCGAGTTCCGGGTATGGCACCTGATGGCAAGCCCAAGTCTGCCCTTGGGACAGGTGGCCAAAGAGATGCTTTCCCCTTGGGACAAGAGGCACAGGACAGGCCTGCCTTCTGCCCAGACTCCTTCCTCAGAGTGGAGCACGCACCCATGCCCTTGTCTTCCCCTCATGTCTCCTTAGCAGCCAGGCTTCAATCTCTCCGCACAGGGAGTAGAGGACACTTGTCTTCTCATGGCCTGCTGTTCGTGCCTCGGCAGGCTATTCTGACTCCCGAGCGTTTCTAGACCCAAGGCCAAGGGATCCTTCTCTTCCCTGGGGCGGCGTGCTGTGCCTTCCCCAAAATTGCTCCTGGGGAGCGCAGTGACAGACGTGTGCAACCATGCTTCTCTCTCAGGCAGAGGGGATGCTAGGGCAAAGAGGATTTCGCTCCATGCGGGTATCTTCCACCATGTTGCCGAGACTCGCTCAGGCAAGCAGCAGCAGCATCCCCAAACCCAACTCTGATTTCCCAACGACTGCTGTGCTTTCCTAAGGGAGAGGCCCAGGCAAAGAGGCTTTCGCTGTATGCGGGTTTCTCCCACCGCAAGACTGGGCTCAGGGAAACAGCAGCAGCCCGCACAACATTTCTCAGCGAATGCTGTGCTTTCGCAGAGGCTTTGGTTTGGAGCGAACAGCACTTCGCCGCTGCTTCCTCAGCAAAGCTTCAGTCGAGTCAGGGAAGAAGAGCTGCGGGAGAGCTGTTGCCTCTTGGGCCTTGCTTTCCCTGGCTCCATGTTCGCGCCCGGATTTCACTTTGCTAAGCCGAACTAGGCAGACACAGTCACAACCCTGCAGCAGCGTGCGTGGCCTAGCATGGCACTCTATTCCTAATTCCATCTCCTGCTCTGGTAAGGCTTTGCCTTTTGATCTGGTGCTCGGGCAGACTCGGGGTCAAGGCCAGTGCCTTCACCACAGGAGAGAGGAGGCAACAGGATCCCTGCACACGGCCCGGGCACTGGGATGGGGAACTGTGGGGGACTGTCTCCACTCCTTCCCCGCCGCACCCCCTGTCACCCACAATGCTGCCACATCTTGGTGGAAGTTGGCATCTGACTGACCGTTTCTCCATGGGGTTGTTTCTGCAAGTTCCAGGTATGGCACCTGGTGGCAAGCCCAAGTCTGCCCTTGGGACAGGTGGCCAAGGAGATGCTGTCCCCTTGGTAACAGAGGCACAGGACAGGCCTGCCTTCTGCCCAGACTCCTTAGAGTGGAGCACGCGCCCCTGCCCTAGTCGTCCCCTCATGTCTCCTTAGCAGCCAGGCTTCCATCTCTCCGCACAGGGAGCGGGTGACACATGTCTGGCCACCGGCCTGCATTTAGTGCCGCGGCAGGCTATCCTGTTCCCGAGCGTTTCCCGACCCCAAGGCCAAGGGATCCTTCTCTTCCTCGGGGGCGGCGTACTGTGCCTTCCCCACACTTGCTCCTGGGAAGCGTGGTGACAGACTTGAGCAACCATGCTTCTCTCTCAGGCAGAAAGGATGCTAGGGCAAAGAGGATTTCGCTCCATGCGGGTATCTGCCAACATGATGCGGAGACTCGCTTAGGCAAGCAGCAGCAGCATCCCCAAACCCAACTCTGATTTCCCAACGAATGCTGTGCTTTCCAAGGGGAGATGCCAAGGCAAAGGGGCTTTCGCTGTATGCGGGTTTCTCCCACCGCGAGATGGGGCTCAGGCACGCAGCAGCAGCCCCCAAAACATTTCTCGGGGAATGCTGTCCTTTGTCAGAGGCTTTGGTTTGGAGCAAACAGCCCTTCGCCACTGCTTCCTCAGCAAGGCTTCTGTCGCGTCAGGGAAGAAGAGCTGCGGGAGAGCTGGTGCCTCTTGGGCCTTGCTTTCCCTGGCTCCATGTTCGCGTCCTGGGTTCACCCTGCCAGGCCGAACTACGCAGACACAGTCACAACCGTGCAGTAGCGCGCTTAGCCTAGGATGGCACTCCATGCACACTACCATCTCCCGGTGTAGGCATCGCTTGGCCTTTTACTCTGGCGCTCAGGCCGACTCGCAGACTAGGCCTGTGCTTTCCCCACAGGAAAGGAGAGGTGACAGGATCCCTGCACACCGCCCGTGTACTGAATAGGGAGCTTTGGGGGACTGTCACCACTCCTTCCCTTAAAACCCGGGCCTCCTCCAAGCTTCTACATCCCGGAGGAAGACGGCATCTGATGGCCAGGTCTTTCTGGGAGTTGTTTCTCGAGTTTAGGGTAGGCGCCTGGTGGCAAGCCCATGGCTCCACCACGGTCAGGTGGCCAAGGAGCTGCTGTCTCCTTGGGCCCAAAGGCTCAGGACAGGCATGCTTTCTGCCCAGACTCCTTTCTCAGAGTGGAGCCTTTCCCCTGCCCTAATCTTCCCCTCGTGTCTCCTTAGCAGCCCGGCTTCCTTCGCTCTGCAGTGACAGATGTGTCCCTTTCCTTAAGGCTCTTTCCACAGGCACCACCGCGCTTCTCTCTCAGGCAGAGCGGAAGCCCAGGCAAAGAGGATTTCGCTCCATGCGGGTTTATTCCACCGTGCAGTGGAGACTAGCTCCGGCAAGCAGCAGGCAGCATCCCACAGAACCGACTCTGATTTCCCAGCGACTGCTATGCTTTCGCAGAGGTTTTCAGCTTGGCGCAAAACGCACTTCGCTGCTGCTTCCTCAGCAAGGCTTTGGTCGTTTGCTCTGTCGCGGCTGGAAAGAAGAGCCGCGGGAGAGCTGGTGCCTCTTGGGCCTTGTTTTCCCGGGCTCCAAGTTCGCGCCCGGGGTTCACCTTGCTAAGCCGATCTAAGCAGACACAGTCACAACCCTGCAGCAGCGTGCGTGGCCTAGCATGACACTCTATGCCTATTACCATCTCCTGGCGTAGGTAAGGCTTTGCCTTTTGCTCCGGCGCTCGGGCAGACTCGGGGTCAAGGCCAGTGCCTTCACCACAGGAGAGAAGAGGCGACAGGATCCCTGCACAGGGCCCGAGCACTGGGATGGGGAACGGTGGGGACTGTCTCCACTCTTTCCCCGGCACACCCCCGGCCACCCACAATGCTGCCATATCTTGGTGGAAGATGGCATCTGACTGCACGTTTCTCCATGGGGTTGTTTCTGCGAGTTCCGGGTATGGCACCTGGTGGCAAGCCCAAGTCTGCCCTTGGGACAGGTGGCCAAAGAGATGCTTTCCCCTTGGGACAAGAGGCACAGGACAGGCCTGCCTTCTGCCCAGACTCCTTCCTCAGAGTGGAGCACGCACCCATGCCCTTGTCTTCCCCTCATGTCTCCTTAGCAGCCAGGCTTCAATCTCTCCGCACAGGGAGTAGAGGACACTTGTCTTCTCATGGCCTGCTGTTCGTGCCTCGGCAGGCTATTCTGACTCCCGAGCGTTTCTAGACCCAAGGCCAAGGGATCCTTCTCTTCCCTGGGGCGGCGTGCTGTGCCTTCCCCAAAATTGCTCCTGGGGAGCGCAGTGACAGACGTGTGCAACCATGCTTCTCTCTCAGGCAGAGGGGATGCTAGGGCAAAGAGGATTTCGCTCCATGCGGGTATCTTCCACCATGTTGCCGAGACTCGCTCAGGCAAGCAGCAGCAGCATCCCCAAACCCAACTCTGATTTCCCAACGACTGCTGTGCTTTCCTAAGGGAGAGGCCCAGGCAAAGAGGCTTTCGCTGTATGCGGGTTTCTCCCACCGCAAGACTGGGCTCAGGGAAACAGCAGCAGCCCGCACAACATTTCTCAGCGAATGCTGTGCTTTCGCAGAGGCTTTGGTTTGGAGCGAACAGCACTTCGCCGCTGCTTCCTCAGCAAAGCTTCAGTCGAGTCAGGGAAGAAGAGCTGCGGGAGAGCTGTTGCCTCTTGGGCCTTGCTTTCCCTGGCTCCATGTTCGCGCCCGGATTTCACTTTGCTAAGCCGAACTAGGCAGACACAGTCACAACCCTGCAGCAGCGTGCGTGGCCTAGCATGGCACTCTATTCCTAATTCCATCTCCTGCTCTGGTAAGGCTTTGCCTTTTGATCCGGTGCTCGGGCAGACTCGGGGTCAAGGCCAGTGCCTTCACCACAGGAGAGAGGAGGCAACAGGATCCCTGCACACGGCCCGGGCACTGGGATGGGGAACTGTGGGGGACTGTCTCCACTCCTTCCCCGCCGCACCCCCTGTCACCCACAATGCTGCCACATCTTGGTGGAAGTTGGCATCTGACTGACCGTTTCTCCATGGGGTTGTTTCTGCAAGTTCCAGGTATGGCACCTGGTGGCAAGCCCAAGTCTGCCCTTGGGACAGGTGGCCAAGGAGATGCTGTCCCCTTGGTAACAGAGGCACAGGACAGGCCTGCCTTCTGCCCAGACTCCTTAGAGTGGAGCACGCGCCCCTGCCCTAGTCGTCCCCTCATGTCTCCTTAGCAGCCAGGCTTCCATCTCTCCGCACAGGGAGCGGGTGACACATGTCTGGCCACCGGCCTGCATTTAGTGCCGCGGCAGGCTATCCTGTTCCCGAGCGTTTCCCGACCCCAAGGCCAAGGGATCCTTCTCTTCCCCGGGGGCGGCGTGCTGTGCCTTCCCCACACTTGCTCCTGGGGAGCGTGGTGACAGACGTGAGCAACCATGCTTCTCTCTCAGGCAGAAAGGATGCTAGGGCAAAGAGGATTTCACTCCATGCGGGTGTCTTCCAACATGCTGCGGAGACTCGCTTAGGCAAGCAGCAGCAGCATCCCCAAACCCAACTTTGATTTCCCAACGAATGCTGTGCTTTCCAAGGGGAGATGCCAAGGCAAAGGGGCTTTCGCTGTATGCGGGTTTCTCCCACCGCGAGACTGGGCTCAGGCACGCAGCAGCAGCCCCCAAAACATTTCTCGGGGAATGCTGTCCTTTCGCAGAGGCTTTGGTTTGGAGCAAACAGCACTTCGCCACTGCTTCCTCAGCAAGGCTTCTGTCGCGTCAGGGAAGAAGAGCTGCGGGAGAGCTGGTGCCTCTTGGGCCTTGCTTTCCCTGGCTCCATGTTCGCGTTTTGGGTTCACCCTGCCAGGCCGAACTACGCAGACACAGTCACAACCGTGCAGTAGCGCGCTTAGCCTAGGATGGCACTCCATGCACACTACCATCTCCCGGTGTAGGCATCGCTTGGCCTTTTACTCTGGCGCTCAGGCCGACTCGCGGACTAGGCCTGTGCTTTCCCCACAGGAAAGGAGAGGTGACAGGATCCCTGCACACCGCCCGTGCACTGAATAGGGAGCTTTGGGGGACTGTCACCACTCCTTCCCCTTAAAACCCGGGCCTCCTCCAAGCTTCTACATCCCGGAGGAAGACGGCATCTGATGGCCAGGTCTTTCTGGGAGTTGTTTCTCGAGTTTAGGGTAGGCGCCTGGTGGCAAGCCCATGGCTCCACCACGGTCATGTGGCCTAGGAGCTGCTGTCTCCTTGGGCCCAAAGGCTCAGGACAGGCATGCTTTCTGCCCAGACTCCTTCCTCAGAGTGGAGCCCTTTCCCCTGCCCTAATCTCCCCCTCATGTCTCCTTAGCAGCCCGGCTTCCTTTGCTCTGCAGTGACAGATGTGTCCCTTTCCTTAAGGCTCTTTCCACAGGCACCACCGCGCTTCTCTCTCAGGCAGAGCGGAAGCCCAGGCAAAGAGGATTTCGCTCCATGCGGGTTTATTCCACCGTGCAGTGGAGACTAGCTCCGGCAAGCAGCAGGCAGCATCCCACAGACCCGACTCTGATTTCCCAGAGAATGCTGTGCTTTCCCAGAGAGGATGCCCCGGCAAAGAAGCTTTCACTCTATGCGGGTTTCTCCCATCGTGCTGCGAATACTAGGCTAAGGCAAGCAAAAAAACTAGCCCACAGAACCGACTCTGATTTCCCAGCGACTGCTATGCTTTCACAGAGGTTTTCAGCTTGGCGCAAACCGCACTTCGCTGCTGCTTCCTCAGCAAGGCTTTGGTCGTTTGCTCTGTCGCGGCAGGAAAGAAGAGCCGCGGGAGAGCTGGTGCCTCTTGGGCCTTGTTTTCACGGGCTCCAAGTTCGCGCCCGGAGTTCACCTTGCTAAGCCGATCTAAGCAAACACAGTCACAACCCTGCAGCAGCGTGCGTGGCCTAGCATGACACTCTATGCCTATTACCATCTCCTGGCGTAGGTAAGGCTTTGCCTTTTGCTCCGGCGCTCGGGCAGACTCGGGTCAAGGCCAGTGCCTTCACCACAGGAGAGAAGAGGCGACAGGATCCCTGCACAGGGCCCGAGCACTGGGATGGGGAACGGTGGGGACTGTCTCCACTCTTTCCCCGGCACACCCCCGGCCACCCACAATGCTGCCATATCTTGGTGGAAGATGGCATCTGACTGCACGTTTCTCCATGGGGTTGTTTCTGCGAGTTCCGGGTATGGCACCTGGTGGCATGCCCAAGTCTGCCCTTGGGACAGGTGGCCAAAGAGATGATTTCCCCTTGGGACAAGAGGCACAGGACAGGCCTGCCTTCTGCCCAGACTCCTTCCTCAGAGTGGAGCACGCACCCATGCCCAAGTCTTCCCCTCATGTCTCCTTAGCAGCCAGGCTTCCATCTCTCCGCACAGTGAGCAGAGGACACTTGTCTTCTCATGGCCTGCTGTTCGTGCCTCGGCAGGCTATTCGGCTTCCCGAGCGTTTCTAGACACCAAGGCCAAGGGATCCTTCTCTTCCCCGGGGGCTGCGTGCTGTGCCTTCCACAAAATTGCTCTTGGGGAGCGCGTTGACAGACGTGTCCAACCATGCTTCTCTCTCAGGCAGAAAGGATGCTAGGGCAAAGAGGATTTCGCTCCATGCGGGTATCTTCCAACATCCTGCGGAGACTCGCTTAGGCAAGCAGCAGCAGCCTCCCCAAACCCAACTCTGATTTCCTGTCGCCTCTTCTCTCCTGTGGTGAATGCACTGGCCTAGACCCCGAGTCTGCCGAGCGCCGGAGCAAAAGGCAAAGCCTTACCTACGCCAGGAGATGGTAATAGGCATAGAGTGTCATGCTAGGCCACGCACGCTGCTGCAGGGTTGTGACTGTGTCTGCTTAGATCGGCTTAGCAAGGTGAACCCCGGGCGCGAACTTGGAGCCCGGGAAAACAAGGCCCAAGAGGCACCAGCTCTCTCGCGGCTCTTCTTTCCTGCCGCGACAGAGCAAACGACCAAAGCCTTGCTGAGGAAGCAGCAGCGAAGTGCGGTTTGCGCCAAGCTGAAAACCTCTGTGAAAGCATAGCAGTCGCTGGGAAATCAGAGTCGGTTCTGTGGGCTAGTTTTGTTGCTTGCCTTAGCCTAGTATTCGCAGCCTGATGGTAGAAACCCGCATAGAGCGAAAGCTTCTTTGCCGGGGCATCCCCTCTGGGAAAGCACAGCATTCTCTGGGAAATCTGAGTCGGGTCTGTGGGATGCTGCCTGCTGCTTGCCGGAGCTAGTCTCCACTGCACGGTGGAATAAACCCGCATGGAGCGAAATCCTCTTGCCTGGGCATCCGCTCTGCCTGAGAAGCGCGGTGGTGCCTGTGAAAGAGCCTTAAAGAAAGGGACACATCTGTCACTGCAGAGCGAAGGAAGCCGGACTGCTAAGGAGACACGAGGGAAAGATTAGGGCAGGGGAAAGGGCTCCACTCTGAGGAAGGAGTCTGGGCAGAAAGCATGCCTGTCCTGAGCCTTTGGGCCCAAGGAGACAGCAGCTCCTTGGCCACCTGACCGTGGTGGAGCCATGGGCTTGCCACCAGGCGCCTACCCAAAACTCGAGAAACAACTCCCAGAAAGACCTGGCCATCAGATGCCGTCTTCCTCCGGGATGTAGAAGCTTGGAGGAGGCCCGGGTTTTAAGGGGAAGGAGTGGTGACAGTCCCCCAAAGCTCCCTATTCAGTGCACGGGCGGTGTGCAGGGATCCTGTCACCTCTCCTTTCCTGTGGGGAAAGCACAGGCCTAGTCCGCGAGTCGGCCTGAGCGCCAGAGTAAAAGGCCAAGCGATGCCTACACCGGGAGATGGTAGTGTGCATGGAGTGCCATCCTAGGCTAAGCGCGCTACTGCACGGTTGTGACTGTGTCTGCGTAGTTCGGCCTGGCAGGGTGAACCCAGGACGCGAACATGGAGCCAGGGAAAGCAAGGCCCAAGAGGCACCAGCTCTCCCACAGCTCTTCTTCCCTGACACGACAGAAGCCTTGCTGAGGAAGCAGTGGCGAAGGGCTGTTTGCTCCAAACCAAAGCCTCTGCGAAAGGACAGCATTCCCCGAGAAATGTTTTGGGGGCTGCTGCTGCGTGCCTGAGCCCCGTCTCGCGGTGGGAGAAACCCGCATACAGCGAAAGCCCCTTTGCCTTGGCATCTCCCCTTGGAAAGCACAGCATTCGTTGGGAAATCAGAGTTGGGTTTGGGGATGCTGCTGCTGCTTGCCTAAGCGAGTCTCCGCAGCATGTTGGAAGATACCCGCATGGAGCGAAATCCTCTTTGCCCTAGCATCCTTTCTGCCTGAGAGAGAAGCATGGTTGCTCACGTCTGTCACCGCGCTCCACAGGAGCAATTTTGGGGAAGGCAAAGCACGCCGCCCCCGGGGAAGAGAAGGATCCCTTGGCCTTGGGGTCTGGAAAAGCTCGGGAAGCAGAATAGCCTGCCGAGGCACGAACAGCAGGCCATGAGAAGACAAGTGTCCTCTCCTCCCTGTGCGGAGAGATTGAAGCCTGGCTGCTAAGGAGACATGAGGGGAAGACAAGGGCATGGGTGCGTGCTCCACTCTGAGGAAGGAGTCTGGGCAGAAGGCAGGCCTGTCCTGTGCCTTTTGTCCCAAGGGGAAAGCATCTCTTTGGCCACCTGTCCCAAGGGCAGACTTGGGCTTGCCACCAGGTGCTATACCCGGAACTCGCAGAAACAACCCCATGGAGAAACGTGCAGTCAGATGCCGTCTTCCACCAGGATATGGCAGCATTGTGGGTGGCCGGGTTTGTGCCGGGGAAAGAGTGGAGACAGTCCCCACCGTTCCCCATCCCAGTGCTCGGGCCCTGTGTAGGGATCCTGTCGCCTCTTCTCTCCTGTGGTGAAGGCACTGGCCTTGACCCCGAGTCTGCCCGAGCGCCGGAGCAAAAGGCAAAGCCTTACATACGCCAGGAGATGGTAATACGCATAGAGTGTCATGCTAGGCCACGCACGCTGCTGCAGGGTTGTGACTGTGTCTGCTTAGTTTGGATTAGCAAGGTGAACCCCGGGCGCGAACTTGGAGCCCGGGAAAACAAGGCCCAAGAGGCACCAGCTCTCCCGCGGCTCTTCTTTCCTGCCGCGACAGAGCGAAACACCAAAGCCTTGCTGAGGAAGCAGCAGCGAAGTGCGGTTCGCGCCAGGCTGAAAACCTCTGCGAAAGCATGGCCGTCGCTGGGAAATCAGAGTCGGTTCTGTGGGCTGCTTTTGTTGCTTGCCTTAGCCTAGTATTCGCAGCACTTTTGGAGAAACCCGCATAGAGCGAAAGCCTCTTTGCCCGGGCATCCCCTCTGGGAAAGCACAGCATTCTTTGGGAAATCAGAGTCGGGTCTGTGGGATGCTGCCTGCTGCTTGCCGGAGCTAGTCTCCACAGCACGGTGTAATAAACCCGCATGGAGCGAAATCCTCTTTGCCTGGGCATCCCCTCTGCATGGGAGAGATGCATGGTTGCACACGTCTGTCACTGCGCTCCCCAGGAGCAAGTGTGGGGAAGGCACAGCACACTGTCCCTGGGGAAGAGAAGGAGCCATTGGCCTTGGGGTCTGGAAAATTGAACAGCCACATGCAGAAAATGAAATTGGACCATCCTAACACCATACATTATAATCGACTGGAAATGGATGAAGAAGCATAATGTGAGAAAGGAATCCATCATAGTCCTTGAGGAGAGAACAGGTAGCAACTTCTTTGACCTCAGCAGCAGCAACTTCTTCCTAGGAACATCGCGAAAGGCCAGGGAAGCAAGGGCAAGAATGAACTATTGGGATTTCATCAGATCCAAAAGCTTTTGCACTGCAAAGGAAACAGTTAACAAAGCCAAAAGATCACTGTCAGAAGTTATCTGGGAGAAGATATTTGCAAATGACATACCAGATAAAGGGCCAGTATCCAAAATCTATAAAGAGCTTATCAAACTCAACACCCTAAAAACAAATAATCCAATGAAGAAATGGGAGAGGACATGAACAGACATTTCTGCAAAGAATACATCCAAATGGCCAACAGACACATGAAAAAATGCTCCACATCACTCGGCATCAGGGAAATACAAATCAAAACCAGAATGAGATACCACCTCACACCGTTCAGAATGGCTAAAATGAACAAGTCCGTCAATGACAGATGCTGGCGAGGATGTGGAGAAAGGGCAACCCTCCTACACTGTATGTGGGAATGCAAGCTGGTGCAACCACTCTGGAAAACAGTGTGGACGTGCCTCAAAAAGCTGAAAATAGAACTACCCTATGACCCAGTGCTTGTAGTACTGGGTATATACCCTACAGATACAAACGTGGCATTCTGAAGGGGCACATGCACCCAAATGTTTATAGCAGCAATGTCCACAATAGTTAAACTATGGAAAGAAACTAAATGTCCTTCAACAGATGAATCAATAAATAAGATGTGGTATATATGTTCAATGGAATACTATGCAGCCATCAAAAGAAATGAAATCCTGCTATTTGTGATGACGTGGATGGAACTAGAGGGTATTATGCTTGGAGAAATATTTCAAAGATTTTATATATTTTTTTAATTTATGTATTATGATATCCCTTACATACAGAATCTGAGGAAAAGGAAAACTAATGGAAACTTAGAGTTGAGTTGACAAGGGGTGAACCTGGTCATGATCCCAGGGTCCTGGGATCGAGCCCCGCATCAGGCTCTCTGCTCAGCAGGAAGCCTGCTTCCTCTTCTCTCTCTGCCTGCCTCTCTGCCTGCTTGTCATCTCTCTCTGTCAAATAAATAAATTAAAAATCTTAAAAAAATCCAATATTATTGTTTTACAGAAGTAAGTAAAGAATCCTAAAGTTTATATGAGACCATGAAAGACAACAAATAATCAAAGCAGTTCTGAGAAAGAATGAAGAAGGGAGATTACACTTCTTGATTTGAAACTATACTACAAAGCCCTCATGCTCAAAACAATAAAGTATACTGGCATAAAAACAGACCAATAAACAAGTAGAACAGAATTGAGAGTCCAGAAATAAATCCTTTCATACAGTCACCTAATATTTGACAGGGGCCAACATATGTAATGGGGAAAGATAGCCTGTTCAATAAATGATATTTAAAACTGAATAGTCACATAAACAGTATGAAAAGGGAACCTTATATCACTCATAAGTCTGAACTTGAAATAGATTAAAGACTTAAAGGTGATGCATGAAACTAAATTTCCTAAAGGAAAACATAGGAAAAATTCTCCTTGACATTGGTATTGCCAATAGTTTTTTGGATACCAGACCAAAAACACAAGCAAAAAAAGCAAAAATAAATAAATGGTATTACATCAAACTAACGTTTCTGCATTGCCAAAAAAAAGGGAGAGAGAATGAAAACACAATCCACAGAATGTAAGAAAATACTTACGAATCTTATATCTGAAAAGAGGTTAATAACCAACAGATACAAATAGAAAAAAAATATATGATTAAAAAAATAGCAAAAGGATCTCAATAGACTTTTTTTTCAAAAAAGTTATATAAATGACCAACAGGAGCATTAAAAAGTGCTCAACGTAAAAATCTCAGGGCAAAGTCCTTATGTTGTTGTTGTTGTTGTTTACCTCTGAAAAACGCAGCAAGATATTAGAATATATACTACCAAAAAATTGAAACTAACCAATTTTGGTAAATATTGGAGAAAACGGGGAACTTATGCACTGTAATAGAGATATAAATTTGTATGGAAAACAGTAAAATTACCATATGATTCAGTAATCCCACTTCTAGGTATCTATCTAAAGAAAACAAAGTTCACTGTTCAAAGACATATCTGCACTCTTATGTTTATTATAAAATTATTAACTCTAAGCAAGAGATGGAAATAACTTCAGTATCCATTAATGGATGAAAGAATAAAATAAGTATGGTAAATATATACTACGGAATACTACTTAACCATGAAAAATTAAGAAATACTGCCATTTACAACAGCATGGATGGATCTTGAAGGTATTATTCTAAGTGAAATATTTCAAAGATTTTATATATTTTTTTAATTTATGTATTATGATATCCCTTACATACAGAATCTGAGGAAAAGGAAAACTAATGGAAACTTAGAGTTGAGTTGACAAGGGGTGAACCTGGGGTGGAGTAAGGTGGTCCAAGGGTGCAAACTTGCAACTATAATATGAAAAAGTTCTGGGGATCTAATGTACAGCATGATGATCATAGTTAATAAGATATACATACTTTTTATTTATTGTGCTTCCCTTTAATAAACTTTGCATATATCACATTCTTACAAGTTGAAAGTTTATAGTAATCTTGTATAAAAGAGGTCTGCTGCCACCATTTTTCTAACAACATTTGTTCATTTTGTGTCTCTTTGTCACATGTTGGTAATTCTTGCAATATATCAAGTTTTTTCATTATTATTGTATTTGTTATGGTGATCTGTGAACAGTAATTATGACCCACTGAAAACTCAGAACTAGTGTACTTAAGGTATATACATTGATTTTCTTTAAAAACCTAATGCTTTTGAAGGGGTGGGGGGTGGGAGGTTGGGGTACTAGGTGGTGGGTATTATAAAGGGCACGGATTGCATGGAGCACTGGGTGTGGTGAAAAATAATAAATACTGTTATGCTGAAAATAAAAAATAAATTAAAAAAAATTAAAAAAAAATTAAAAAAAAACAAAAAAAAAAACAAAAAAAAAAAACCTAATGCTTTTGAACAGTGCAGTATAGTTTTTATTTTTTATATGCACTGGGAAACCAAAAAATATAATAATTTGACTTAGTTTATTGAGATAATCACTTTATTGAGGCAGTCTGGAACAAAACCCACAAGACCTCTGAAGTTTATCTCTACTATACTATATACATAAAAGTTGCTAAGAGAGTAGATCTTAAAATTCCTTACGATACATGCATAAAAAACAGTGGCAACTATACGAGATAGTAGATGTATTAACATTTTTGTGTAGATTATATTGCAATAAAGATGTATACCAATTTATCAAATTGTACAAAATTTACACAATGTTAAAAGTTTGCAATGTTATAAGAAATCATTTCTTAAATTTACAAATATGTCGATTTTTTTCAATAAAGCTGGAAAAAACTTTTTGTAGAATTAATCTATTTTTCAAAAAAGGAAGTAAGGCAGTAGAAACTGCAACTAACTCTGAAATAATAGAATATAAAATCCATTTTTGTTATATACACTGTGACAAAAACTATTACTTAGTTTACAATGGAGGAGTACTTATGAAGCATGAAGGATGGTCTATAAAAAAGGCTGAAAGAGCTCAGTTTTAAGGTTTAAATTTAAAATCTTCTTTTGAAATACTAAACTGACCACCCAGTGTTCCAAACATCAATGTCTTAACTGCATGAATTTATTTCATACAACTCTATAATCTAGTTTCATAAGAAAGCAGCATGCAAAGTTTGAATAAGACAGACTTGCTTAAGTTTCTTTATGTTCAACAGTAAAGGATACCTCCTTAAAAACAAATAGAAGAAAAATCAGCATATTTATTATGATAATTATTATTCATAAGGAGATTCATATTGAATTAGGGAATATATATCCTCAGAGGGGGTAAAGTAAAATGAAATTTATGTTGGTAAATGTGTCTAATAATAGTCAATACAATGCCTCAATATAAATGAATATTACCATTTTGAACAATTTAATTACTATTACTAGAATTATTATAAGTATAAAAATAGCTATCATTTTAGCATGGAATATGAGACTCTCATGCTCCATGCTTCATCACATCCACACAACAACGCTGCATAATAAGTATTATCATCACCATTTCATGGGTGAAAAAACTGAGGCTAACACATTTAGATAACTGGTTTATGATTACATGGGTAGCAAAAATGCATCACACTAATTTAGGCTTTATGATTTCAGAATTGTACTCTTTCCACTGCACATTCTATTACTCTGTAAATACTTGGCCTGTTTTCATTTGGTTCTTTAATTTTACTCATGTGGTGATGGCTTAAAGCTTCCTTTAAAGGAAGCTTAAAAATTTCATTTAACCAAAAGCTCCCAAGAATTAAAAATGCCACGGATCTAATGTAGACATGGATATCATTAGTTAATGGGTAACTATATATTTTCCACCCTAGTGAGATAACAATCAGAGTATTTTTCTAAGTTTTAGTCTCTCAGTGTTAAAAAGGACTTTGTTAAAATAGAAATATTTAGACAAAGGTGATCAAAAGTCTGAATCAGGTCACCTTAAGGTAAATATTAGGAACCTGAGGAAACAAATGGAGATTTGAACACTGAGCTATGATATAATGAATGGTTTCAAGTATTTAGTAGAGTATAGAAAAGCCCTTTAAAGCCTGGTCTTAGCCTAGCATTGCAGCTTCTGGGATATCTGTCTATCTATCATCTATCTATCTAGATATAAATTTGAAAACTTTTTTAACTTAAAGATTTTGAGAAATAGAACATAATCAGCACCATAGAAGATCTGTTTCTGATAACAACCTAGCCCCTCCTCCCAGTTTGTTAATATTCTCTCTTATTTAATGTAACATTGTGCAAATAGACCACTACTGATCTGCCGTTATGAATGAAATAGCTATAATCATCTGTTTGCATATCCTGGTGAAAATATTCATTTAGTTCCATGTTGTATTTCTAGGAATGGACCAAATTTTTATTTTTATTTTTAAGTTTTCTAAATATTGTCCAACTTACCTCAAATGTTTTTATTATGGGCACTTTCATTCTTTCACATTCTTGCAAGGCAATTTTACTGTTGCCCAATATGGTAAGTGTGTAATAGTATGTCATTTTAGGTTTTAATTTATTTTTAATTTAATTTAATTTAATTCCAGATTCATAATAAAGATAAACAGTTTTTATATATGAGTGGCCATTTGGATTACCCTTTCTGTAAAGTACATGCTCAAATCTTTTGATATCTTAACACTGTGTCATACTGACTTCTTTAATAGTAGATTTTCTGAATGAACTTTTAGCTGTGTAGGTCTTCTCTATTTTATTTTGAACTTGTTTTCATTTCAAAATCTTTATATTTATTTTCATAATCTGCTTTTATTTTGCTTTGTCTATTATCTATCTATCTATCTATTTATTTGCAAGCAAGAGAGAGTGAGCAAGTGAGAGTGCAGGGAGGGATAGAAAAAGAAGGGAAAAGAATCTTAAGCAGGCTCCAGGCTCAGCACAGAGCCCAACTCTGGGCTCTATTTCACAACCATGACATCATGACCTGAGCCAAATTGAAAGAGATAAAATAAAATTAAGGTGTTAAAAAAAAAGGAAAAAGAATTGGAGGTTTAATTAAGTGAGCCACCCAGGCACCCCTGTGGTATCTTAAATTAGCTGTCATATCTTTAAAGTTCTAGAGTATCCATTTGGTTCATTTATAAAACCTTTCTCAATATCATTTTTAGTGTCAGTTTTTGGTTCAATTTGCTTCCCCTCTCATTTCTTTGAGCAGAGTAATCAAGCCATTTTACAATCTTTATTGATCATTTTAACATCATACTTAATCCCATTTTGTCTATCAAATCTTGTTAATGGTTTTTCTTTGTGTGCTTTGTTACATTTTGCTATGTTCAAGACATTATATTTGAAACTCTTATTGAGTAGGGATAATTAAGAGCTATAATAATGGTATGGTCCTCCTTGGTAGAATTTTCTCTTATATCTGAGACTCTACAAGACAATCATACTCCAAATTCAGTGATTGGCTTTCTCAGTTTACACAGAAGGCAAGGTAGGCTATAGTCTTATTTCTGCTTCTCCTTGTGCTTTGGGGATCTCAACTTAAATTTGGGTTGTACCAAAGTCCTCAAATTTGATTGCTGCTGGATTTGTTTCTCTAGTATCAAGAGTCTATGAACAACACAGCTCAGTGTGTTTTAGCAGTTTCAAATGCTCTCATAGCTAAAATGGCTTCAGGGCATATATCTCTAGGCTCTCATTGTATTTCGTATTTTGGCCCAGTAATCCCTCACTTATTTTTATAATCATTCTGATATTTTTAACTTTAAAAGCTATTTTGTCTGGATTTTTAGTTGTCTTAAGTAGGAGTTTTTAGATCACCATTACTAGAAGCAACAACAAATATACATGAAAATATCTGCAGTAGTTTATCACATCTTTATGGCTTTGAACTTCCATAAGCTGAGGCATCCTTCTCTAATCACTTAGGCAAACTCCAATTCACCCTTTAAAACAACCCAAGAATTGCTTCATTTAAGAACATGTTCAGGGATGACTCTTCCCCACTGTTCTTACCAACATTCCCACACACTCTTTGCTACCCACACCTTGCTTATGAACTTTCGTTAGGTATATCAGCGTGACCAGAATTTTGCTCTATTGTATTTTTGTCCTTTAGAGCTTTAATTAAATATGAATTCCATAGAAAGTCTGTCCCTTTTCTTTCAAACCTGGGTTAGTTATTTCTTCTCATTCTTTGTCAGAAGTTACTTTATTAGAGAAACTTATAGCTCTATTGTGACTTTGGAGCCTTTACAGTTTTTCGACTGGAAAAATCACCCATCCCTGAGATTTTTACGCAGCTTCCTAGCTGATATTATTCAGAAATCTGTTCAAAACAGACTTTTTCAGGGAGGCCCTTTCGGACCACTCAGTTAAAAAACCTCTTCTCAATCACTGCTCTTTTAAAAATGTGCTTATTTAGTTCAAATATGCATCTCTATTAAAGAAAAAGCAGTACGATTTTTTTTTTTAAAGTTGGCTTACCTATTATCTATCTCTCCCATTAAAATGATTCCTCTGGCCTGGGGTTTTGTTGTGCTCATTTTAGGCCAGGCACTCAATAAATTGTCACTGAATGATTGAATTGTTTGACTCCCTTGCTAGATTCTCAACTTCATGAGGCCAAGGATTGTTCTATTCAGTCCTTCTTTATCCTCAATGTCTGTTATATTGCAGTCACTTACGTGACTAATGGGAAAAATCACAGAAAGAAAGAGTTAAAACTACAGAAAAACCCTGTAGGTTCAATAACACAAAGCTTTCTAAAATTATTTAGCCCAGGAATTGAATACTGGCTGCACTTTTGATTTTTTTTAAATGGTATTGAATTTAATTTAAATGGAAATACTGGAATGGTAGAATAATAAAAAAATTATAAAAGCAACTTGCTCCTTAAAGTAAGAATTATATAGGGCATCTCTTCTAGAAGCAAAATTTTCAAATGTCCAACATCTGAAAGCATAGAAAGAGAAGTAAGAGTGTGAATTGTACTTCAATGCTCTTTTCTTTATATTCAGCAAACAGCTTCATTCACACACCTTTCCAATTTTTTCAACTCTTTTGACAAAGCCTTCAGAGGAGTTACTGCTGATGACAACCATCACAGCCTAACAGGAGAAATTTTATAAAGAAAAATAATAGCATGTTTTTCCCAAATTGTTAAGGATATGGTGAAGCTCTGTCGGATTCAAAGGAGGAATGTGCAATTCTATGCTATATATAATAATAACTTGTTTTAATAGTGGCTTTGCAATTTTTCAGATATATCCATTTACTGAAACCACTATCAAATAAACAAAAACAAACAAATGAACAGGGGTTCGAGACAGAAATTATCTAATCTAAAAATAGCACATGTTCACAGAATACACAACACATATCCCAAGTACTACTATAGGTTTCAAGTAATAGTCAAAACAATAGTAAAAATGATTCAGACCACACCAGTCAAATCATAAATGGGACCTTAACTGTAAATCCTTATCTTTAGATCAAAGCGGGTAATTGGGGGCTGAAGATACATTATAGAACTAATATGTTATAGAACTCCTCTGAAATGAGTCATTTATTCCATCACTTTTCCTGCACAGCTGCTGACCCATGTTTTGGTTCCTGGAAATAGCTGCTACCCTGTCATACTTCTTAAAAGCACATATATTGATAACTCTACTCATTCCTCCATTCTCTGTGACTGTCACTGTGTTAAAATGTGGAGTCAGCTGACTCACTTGTGATGGTAATAAAGTAGATGAGTTTGCAAAGTATTTTGTTATTTCTAAAAATGCAAAAACCAAATTACTTTGAAATCATAAGGGGTGTTTCAGGGAGAGCTGTAGGATGTGGTTTCTTGTGTAATCCACAGAGATTAGCTCCAACACATATTTAAACTCTCCTCTAGGAGCAACCTTAGTGGTAAAGCAAGAAGATAAACAGATGTAAACACACCCTGGCACAAAATTATCACTTATGTTTGGCTTCCTAGTCTCCTCGTGTTACTTATTTATCTTAACTTCTCTCTGAAATCAGGGAACACAGAATCTCAATCAGTTGACATTTTTCTACTGAATTACCCAATAGTCTGATCATACCCCAAGACTTTTTTAAATTATTTCACTCATAATCCCAAATCTGCTTTGCTTCCTCATCTTAGTACACTGTAATTTGATTTCAAAATGAGGACAGTTGTCAGTAATGCCACATTCGTTCATCTATTTTACAATTCCATGTGCTTATAACTATGAAGATATGTTAATAACATCCATTCCAATAAGCCACCCTAAATTTATTATCATGAAACAAGACCTCAAGAAAGAGAATTCAAAATCATCCATGTATTTGCAACTTATTGCAATAAAGCCTTTATCAATAGACTTCCCTGTGCACATGGTGGTCAAATTGCTGGTGAAAACCAGCCAGATCTATTACAAGCTTTCTCATGGCTTCTAGGTAACCCAAGTGAGCCTTTATTGATACTGGGAAGGGATAAAGCAGGGAAGGGATAAACAGTGCTGTAAGAATTGGCTAGACCAAAGTAATGACTCTCATTACAAAGTGAGTATTTTAAAGCA
Source organism: Mustela nivalis (assembly GCF_964662115.1). Lineage (NCBI taxonomy): Eukaryota > Metazoa > Chordata > Mammalia > Carnivora > Mustelidae > Mustela > Mustela nivalis. The sequence goes on along the minus strand of NW_028134748.1, from coordinate 40,927 downwards.
AAAGAGCCTGTTGGGAATATTGTTTTATAAAATAGTGGTTTTTTTATTAACTTTTTAAAATTCAATTAGGTAACATATAGTGTACCATTAGTTTCAAATGTAGATTTCAGTTATTCATCCATAGCATATAATAGCTAATGCTCAGTACTTACTGTGATAGCTTCTTGAAAGCAGAATTTTAACCCACTGAGCCACCCAGGCGCCCTTGAAAGCAGAATTTTAGATCACATTTTCTGATTACTTCCATGTCGTACAACACTTTCCTGCTAGCAACCTTCAAAACATACTGTTTGTTAGAGGAATTTCTTTAATAATAAATAAATAGAAATTTATTTAAATTTATAAATATATAAAATAAATAGGAATTTATTTAAATTTATTTAAATATTGCACACTGTTTCATTGTTCATAAATAAGGTGATGATATTATAGCCATTAGTTGGTAGCACTGATATATCACTTTCTTTTTACTTCTCAGTGCATTCTCTTTACACAAAATAGATATATATTTTAAAAGAATCTGAATCTGTGGCAAACTTGTAAAAAACCCTATACAGTAAAGTTTATCATTTTAAGTAATCTCAATTATCTTCCTCAATTGTGATAGTATATCCTTCTATCTAGGCCAGATATTGTATGAGGGATTTGAAAAGACATACTTTTCTAAATTTCACTTTTCTCATCTGCAAAATGCTTATCATATCCTACAATAAAATACACTTACAATTTTTTGATGAAAATTTATTTATTTATTTTAAGATTTTATTTCTTTATCAGAGAGAGTGGGCGAGAGAGCAAGCACAGGCAGACAGAATGGCAGGCAGAGGCAGAGGGAGAAGCAGGCTCCCGGCCGAGCAAGGAGCCCGATGCGGGACTCGATCCCAGGACGCTGGGATCATGACCTGAGCCAAAGGCAGCTGCTTAACCAACTGAGCCACCCAGGCGTCCCTTTTGATGAAAATTTAATCTGTATAAACAATATATTTGCTGTAATGCGTGGTTCATGGAAAACATCTTATTTAATTATAAGCAACAACAGTATTAGAAATTAAGTAAATGTGTCTATAATATTTAAAGTTTTAACACATAATTCCACTGCTTTGCCTTATTTTCTCAAATCCCTTTACCACTTTCACTGACAGAGTTAAATGTACTTTTTCTACTAGTAGCCAGCTCTTTGTCTTTTGTCAGAAAGATGCCCTTGTGAATTATTTATAATAGAGATATTAGCAATAATAATAATAATAATAAATAGCAATGAAAATGTTAAAAAAAAGTTTTCTTAACTAATTAGGGTTCTTAGACATCAATTAGAGGAACCACCTCGGGCAAGCAAATTAATCTGCAAGACATTCCCAGAATTAACAAGTCAGTCAGATACAGGGTTGTCCGTAGACTGAAAGGTGAAGCAAAAGGACTAGGTTTGGAAAATAGGTAAGGACAGTGAAAAAAGTGATCAAATTTTGGGGCAAAATAAATTCTTAGGTGTCCTTTCAATGGAGTCCTGTTCATTATGTAGCAGAAACTCTAGAGATTATCTCAATCCATTGGAGTCACCCCGTTTATTAGCTTGCTATTGACAAAGTTATTTACAAACTGTAGAGCAAGAGGTTATAATGGAGAAAACTGATGGTAATGCACAGGATTCTTGTTAACAATAATGCAAGTTAGTGATTTTTCATTAGAAAACATAAATTCTATAACCCAAATTATGGGCCCAGAGCACTTCTGCTGCACAACTCTGCTTATATCCCAAATAACCATGTGAACTAGTTTTAATATCTGCTTCTCTTATTAATTTTTGAATAAAAATTCTTGACACAAGTATTTTATAATTGTGTGATAACCATGCATTTAATTTCTTGGAGAACGAAACACACTTTAGCATAACTAGGTTCGTTCACAGAACCAGCCTTGATAACACACTTCTATATGTTAGAAATGATGTAATAAATGTAGAATATTGGGCACTTGTTTGGTATTCTTTGCCATGTTTTGCACTATCTAAAAAGAGATCAGTGAACTTGGACTGGAGTTAGTAGACATGGAAGAAAATAAAATATTACAGAGAAGAATACTCTGTGGTCCACAACCTAAACGGGCTGGGATTCCCATCATTTGGATCCCTGTAGCTTTACAAAAGTCAATTAAATTTTTGTATCTCCGATTAAAGTTGATTCCCCAGTACTTTTTCAAACATATCTTGTAAAGTATTGTTTCCCAGAAAAAAAGGGATTTTGCACATGTATCTGCCTTTGTCTCTGGTCATGATCTCAGTCAGGATCCTGGGATCGAGCCCCATTTCGGGCTTCCTGCTCATTAGGGAGTATATTTCTCAGTCTCTCTCTGCAGCTACATCCCCCTGCCCCACTCATGCTCTCTCACTCTCTCAAATAAATAAATACAATCTTTAATTTTTTAATTAAAAATAAGATAAATAAAATAAAATAAAAAGTCTGGTCTTACTGCCCCATTTAGCTCCTTTTGTTTTTTTGAGTTGTATTTAAAGCAGCATGAGAGAACATGAGGCTCTCAAACTTTAAAAAAAAAAGGAAAAAATTGAGTTTTGTTAGGATTTAAGATCTTGTCTGCTAGACAAAAACGTTGGCTTTGTTAACATGTGAAAATCAACAAAAGAGAATAAGATCGAATTCTAATAATTTTTGTAGAAATTAAAAATTTCCTCCAACCCAATTACATACAGACCCATTAAGTAAATTCATTCCAATGTCCCAAACCAACCTTTTCTAATAGTAATGCATCTGTGTAAACAGGGTCAACCCAAGGAATAAATAAATATTATTATTTTTTTTCCTGTCTCTTCCACAGTCACATCTGGGTATATTGGTAGCAAGCCAATTATCTATCTTATAAGACATGATATCATAAGGAAGGTTATTCTGTCCATTTGGAACAACTGAAAATCATTGTAATTTTATCTTGGTGCAGTAACTTGAGATGGCACAGTGTGGGTTATGAATATATTTTATTTTTTTTACTGGGAAGAAGAGATTATAGAGATATTGGTTATCCAAGAGAGACTGACAGGTGTTGATAGTTGCCAGGTCAATATCCATCTACTCTTTCCTTTAATATCAGAAAGCACTGAGGGATTGACAACAAGGAAACTTAAAACAACATCAAATATTTTATTGTCTCTTTTCTAGTTACATTGTAACCTTATGACAAAGTATCAGTCGTACAAGATATCATTCTCTTTTACCTCTATCTTTCTGCCAGAAATGTGGGCTTAATAGTGAGAACTCCAACAGCAATTTTTGCAACTGTGAATAAAAAGCCATGAAAACCTCTAAGATAGTTCACTTGACTTTCTTAAGACTCTGAACCAACACATTACATTTTTGCAACTGTGAATGAAAAGCCATGAAAACCTCTAAGATAGTTCACTTGACTTTCTTAAGACTCTGAACCAACACCAGAAAACACTCTCTGTAGTCTTCTTGTTAAATGAAAAATATGGTTAAACCACTTTTGACAGTCTACTACCTACAGCAAACTGTAAATCTTAATTGAAATATGTCCTCTCAGCTGTGCTTAAGCAACTGAGTCCTGAGCTTTTTAGGTTTTCAGTCTGAAAGAGTACACCTCGGGTGCTCTGAAAGGGAAGAGAAAGGACACCCTGTTCTCCATATAAATTAAAGAAGAGAAATCTGTGCATTTAAGTGGGCCATATAAAATTTATCAAGCAGTTATCTCCTAACTCCTTCCTATCCAAATTACCTGATATGCTCTCCCTACTCCTTTATTCCACGTTACTGCCTTTTCCAGGATTCTGTATCACATCACAGCATGTCTTCGGTTATTTCCTTCTTGCAAGCTAGTTTTGTTTTCTCCATCTAAAAAAATCAACAATCATTGTGTATTTCAATTCCCATTTTCCTCAAATGCATTGATTCTTCTTATCTATTACTCTTTTCTCATACTCAGTGTCTTTGTCTTTATGGAGTTTGTACTTTGCTTTTCCCCATTCTTTACTGCCATTATATAATCAAATCTAATAACTTCTTAGAGAAAGTTAAAAATTCCTGCATAGCCACACGTGAACACAAAGTCACTGATTTTTAGCAAACCTATAAGATAGTCAGACATCCATTCAATTTCTTTTTAAGATTTTATTTATTTATTTGAGAGAGAGGGATGAAAAGCAGGCAGAGAGGCAGGCAGAGAGAGAGGAGGAAGCAGGCTCCCTGCTGAGCAGAGAGCCTGATTTGGGGCTCGGTCCCAGGACCCTGGGATCATGACCTGAGCCGAAGGCAGTGGCTTAACCCACTGAGCCACCCAGGCGTCCCTCCATTCAATTTCTTAACTGAGTCCCAAATGCATCCTGACTTCTAACCTAAACCTAAGCTCTACTTCTTACACGTTGTTATATGACCAAATTCTTTCAGTTCAGTATTTTGTAACATTTAAATATTAGTCAATTGATGCTTTGTTTGTGTATTTCTATGAAAATAATTTGAATACTGTAGATTTATTGTTATATTTATAGATTTATAATCAAAGTTTCATCAGTTGAAGTTTTTGGAATTTTCAGATATAATGATTAACCTAAAATGATACTGCCTCAAATCCCTCTGATATCAAGGCCCAACTCCTGATTATAGCCAAACCTGTGGTGGATAGTTCCATGGGAAATTGCAGTTACTTAACACTGATAGGATCTCATGTTCTCTCTCTCATTTTGGAATGTCTCCAACACAACCCAAAAGTGTAGGAGAGTTAATGTCCTCTGAGGACAGCTCTCAGTGAAGTGGAAATAAGAACCATAGGTAAAATTGTCAGTTTTCAGGTCTTCATGAGGACAACTTAAAGAAGTTTCTCAGGACCTTTCAGTAAAAGCAAGCCTTCATTTTCTATCCACAACAATTATATCAACAATGTACCTCTTTGACAAAGTTGCTTCTTCACTGTATCACTTTCCCATTCTTTTCTACCTTGGATAATCTCCCAGATAAACTAACAGTACTCAAATCCTTTGTCCTACTCTTTGCTCTCAGGATAAATGGAGCCAAAAGACTTAGATTAATATCAAGTTCTGAATGGGATCTTAGAGCTATTTCTGTCCAGATTTTCATAAACATAGGGACCTTTGAATTATCAGGCTATAAATAAGTTCTAAATGGAGGGAGCAAAAGCAAAAAGTAGAAATTTTTATGTTTGATTTTTAATCATGATTAATTGACTTTATTGATTATTAAAAATACTAACATTATAAAAGTGTGGATCTTTGTAAAACAATGTCTTAATGTAAGAAAGAAGTTGCATAGTCCTTTTGAGAATATTAAACCAAGTGTTCAGGTGCCATCTAATTTCTTGTTTAATCCAGAACTTTGGTGTGCATCATCTTGAGGAATAGGATTTTGAAGTCCAGACAGACTAACAGAAAACTGATCCAAATGTGTGTGTTTATATTTCTGCTTTTGTTGTAAAAATCAAAGTGTGATTGCTGGTTTAAAATGGTAAAACTAATAATGTTCATGGACTCGATTATAAATTTTCTAATTGTATGGGAAGAATCCAACAAAGATAGAATTAATTGATTTGCAAATCCTCAAAGAGCTACAGGATCAGGTAGTGGTATGTTCTGATTCAACAGCATCATAATGCAGCATTTTATATGTGTGGCTAATGGATATTTTCATGAATGTTTGCTAGCTAGTCAGCCAATACAGAGAAATATTAGGTAGGGTAATTACTCACAGTTGTGTTTAATATAATGAGAGAAAATTATCAAATGGCACTAATAATAATAATCCTATAGCAGGCTAAATAATTCAATGATAATTACAAGTATTAATCTAGCTTTCTTCCCTGATTATGACTCTTCTCTCCTTTATCATAATGGGAGTAGCACATTGTCTGCAATGAATTGTGAAAACCCAGCAGTGACTTTGGCAGTGAAGGCCTCCCATCAATTTTGATAGGTTAAAAGGATTCTGGTTGGTCTTGAGCAAATGTGTCAATTTTTTTATTCTGTGTGTGTCATAAAAGAAAGAAGCAATAGTAAATTCTTGCTGTTATTCCATGGAGCCAATAAAATCATACTGCCAACAAGAGGCTGTTGACACCATAGGTGTAGTTAACTGTCTTGAAATACTACGCCTGGAAATAAAATCCTAATATTTCACATAACCTCTTTTTTTAAAAGAAACAAAACAAAACAAAACAAAACAACTATACTGCTTACATTTAGGGCCCTGCTGTTGTGTAACTATTTTTGAACATGTCTTCTGTAAGTGTATATATATATATATATATATATATATATATATATACATATTTTTCTGTGCAATAAATTCATTTAGAGATAAATTTGGATTGCAAATTATTTTGGGGGAGGCGTGGTATTTGTGGCTAGTCTTACAAGTAAAAAGGACTAAAAGAAAGAAGAAAAACATTTTTTATTACAGCATATTTACATCTGTCCAAAGTACTTATCTACTATAATACTGACTAATGTATAATACTGTACACAAAGAAAGAAGCTAAATGAGTTATAATTCAGTCAGTGTATAGCTGGCCATTTTAAAACTTACCACTGAATCTTTCTGGTATGCAATGTGATATCTGGCAATCTGGTCCAGTTCATTACATCAGGTCATTTGTATGTTCTTATTACCATTTTGATAGCATAGCACATTTTATAACCCAGACATTTTACAATGGAACTATGATGCATGTATTTTCAAAAGTATAGACATACATGAAGCTATGAGGTCAAAAAAGATGAATGTCCGTAGTACCATATAGACTCAACAAATAAAAGTGTCCAAGGGTCTGAGTGTGACTTATGAATATTGTATAAGATTAGGCCAACATGTGGTTTTGATATAAATAATCTGTTCTTAAATTAGAATTACAATCGTTGAGTACAGTGTTGAAAATGGCAGATAGATTTTAGCTATCTTTGCTCACTAGGGAAAATGGAAAAATGTTTAGTTTGGTCAGATTTTCACTTAACTTCTGAAAAATCTTACGTTTGAGAGAACCCTTCTGAAATAAGAATCCTTAAAGACATAACCCCTTTGGCACAAGTTTTCAAGAAACTTGTTTGATGTTGTAGACAATTCTATGGCACACGTACTGTTCTAGATGTTTCATGCCAATAATATGTAAGCCATACCAAGGCTACATATACATATAGAGATGTTCCTCAGCTTACAAGGGGGCTATGTACAGAGAAACACATAAAAAATTGAAAATGCATTTAATACCCCTAAACAATCAAATATCATAGCTTACCTTAAGCTTATTTAAACATACTCAGAACACTTACATTTGCCTGCATTTGGGCAAAATCATCTTAAGCAAAGCCTATTTTATAACAAAGTATCAAATATCACATGCAATTTATTAAATATTACATTAAAAAAAGAATGCTTGTAAGAATATCAGGTGTTCACCCCTGTAATCTTCTAGCTGACTGGGAGCTGTGGCTCACTGCCGCTGCCCAGCATCACAAGATGGCACCATATAGAACAAGAGTTTCAGGTGGTAGGTGTTGTAAATTTTACCCAAACTGACATTGGTCAAACTCGTTTTTGTCATCATATATATCAAGTAGTTTTCTCGGGTTTATTTTTAGAATATCCTTGTATAATGAATATTTACACTGATATCTAGTATAAAAATCTTGCAATTTAACAGTAGAAACATTAAGATATTGAAAATCAATCTATTTCTTTAATTCATTGAAGACATTTTTGGCTTGTTTCCAGTACTTTCTTACTGGTTAAAAAGTGAATTTGAAGTAGTCTGGATTTCATTATTATATGGCACTTTCCCTTTGATGAATACAAAGACGATATTCTATATTAGCTATCTGAGAAGAATTTATTTTTTTAATTTTATTTATTTGTAAGAGAGAGAGTGAGAGAGAGCACAAGCAGGGGGAGCAGCAGGATGAGGGAGAAGCAAACTCCCGGCTAAGCAGGAAATCTGTTGCAGAACTGAGTCCCAGGACCCTAAGATCATGACCCTAGCTAAAGGCTCAGGCGTTTAACTGACTGAGCCACCCAGGTGTCCCAATCTGAGAAGAGTTCTGTATGCTATTCCTATTAATATGCAGTTTAAAGTCTAGGTAATTAACTTAATATTTTAGTGGCTATTGCATAGATAGCACTATGTTCCAGGTAGAGAGTAAGAAAGAAATATTAAATCAACCATATTCTATGCATTCTAAATGAAAATAATTAATCGATCATAAAAATCCTTCTATTTATGGAATATCAACTTATAAGCTTTCCTCCATATGAACAATGCCAAATACCAGAATAAAGGGTCATCTAATACAAATAAAGGATAGAATTAAAGAATTCTGGTAAGCCATTTAATTTTGAAAAATGGTGTTCTATTGTTGCTGAGTTGTGGTTTTCCGTTACATAATATCTGATAAGTGTAGAAGTAACATGAGTGTTACGTGAGATGAGAAATGGTATATAATTAAGATATTTTTAAAAGTACAGATAAATACAAATTTGTAAACATAGCATTATGGAGGAGTAAAAATAAATGATAGCTACACACTCTAAAGTGAATAAAACTTGGAAAGCTAATAGAGAAGTAAAACAAGGACAGTGCAAAAAGTATGGTACATTTTTATGAAGTTCAAACAAATTCTGTGAAACCATAGATGGACTTAAAGATACTATTATGTATCAAATATTGTAAAAATTAAGCAAGGAAATAGCAAACATAAAACAACCAAAGCATACAAACTTGGGTAGATACAAGAGGTGTGATCATGTTCTACTTCATAAAGAGATGAGTTAATAGATAAATACAAGTAACTAGACTTTTTAGAAGTTCATAAAACGTTGCCTGTTATTTCTTAGTAATATAAAATATATGGTTTTCTAACAAAAACGTTTATCTTAAAAATATTTAAAAATAAATTTCAGGCTACTCCTAAGGTTATATTTACTTTTCCACTGTGGGAAAAGCTGGTTGTTGTAGTTGTAGTTGTTTGTTTGTTTTAGTCTCCTCCTAGTTTTTATTATTATAATGTGGAATGAGGAATGTTAGATTGAAAAGTGAATTATTTTATAGACAAAAATCATTACTTGATTCACCTCCTGGTACAGCAGATGGAACTCCTGAAAATATGCCCTTTTGCCTTATGGAAGAGTAACAGTTATGCTTACTTCTGAAACATACTTGGTGGTGGCCCTAAATAGTGACACCATAGTAAACATTTTGAATATTTGCAATTAATTTTTATAGTCATAGGGCTCCAAAAGGCACTGCAGGTATCTTAGCAGGTATTTCAATAAGGCTAAAAGTTGCCTGACTGTTTAAAAATATTAGCAAGGCACAAAACATGGCAGAAGTATTGTCCTCAGATATTATTTTTTTCCATATGCTCCTGATTTCACACATGACAAGTTATTTTTTCAAATATTTATTATAAAAGTTTTTATTTATTTATTTGACAGAGATCACAATTAGGCAGAGTCAGGCAGAGAGAGAGAGGAGGAAGCAGGCTCCCTGCTGAGCTGAGAGCCCGATGTGGGCCTCGATCCAAGGATCCTAGGATCATGACCTGAGCCGAAGGCAGATGCTTTTACCTACTGAGCCACCCAGGCTCCCCCATGACAAGTTATTTTGATAGATGTATATACAGTGTATTTTCCAGTTATAAGAAAAATGGTTCTGCTATTTTTAACCTTTTTTTAAAATTAAATAATTTTTTTCATTGAAATTTTATTTTTTAATGTTTTACTTCTCTTTTCTTTTTTTTTAAAGATTTTATATATTTATTTGAGAGACAGAGATCACAAGTAGGCAGAGAGGCAGGCAGAGAGGGGGGGGGGAAGCAGGCTCCCTGCGGAGCAGAGAGCCAGATGCGGGGCTCAATCCAAGGACCCTGAGATCATGACCCGAGCTGAAGGCAGCAGCCCAACCCACTGCACCACCCAGGCGCCCCAATGTTTTACTTTTCAATATACTACTTAGAATATAAAACCTATTCCATTTTGTAAGATGTTTACCATTTAAAAACTGGTAATTTTCTCATTGTGTCTTCCCCTCACATTGCTTTATTTTGAATAAAAAATTTCACAATAAACATAACTGATGCTTTCCTTCTGATGGTCCCTCTGTTGGTCATATTGTATATGAGCCATGACAATTAGTTTTACAAAATTTATTGATGTTTGTTGATATGTTTTATCATAACTAATTTTCCCTCCCTTATCTAGATTCCCCAGCTTTCAGACAGGTGGACACTTCAATAAACCATACCCAAGGGATGTATCAAGTACTTCTTAGACATTCTCTCAGATCCTTGAGGTGTCATTTTGCCTAGGGATTTGCAATAGGTTCTGCCAGAGGCACCACTGTGACAACTGATGTCCATGGTCTATCTCCTGCTAAGCTCAAGAGGTCACTGGTTTCCAAGTTTATCTATACAATTAATGCATACCAGCAAGTTCTTTTTTTTTAATATTAACAAACTTATTTTAAAGTTTATATGGAGAGGCAAAGACTCACAATAGTCAACATAGTGTTGAAGGAGAACAAAGACTGAGGACTGACTTCAAAGTTTACCATAACGATTGGGCGCCTGGGTGGCTCAGTGGGTTAAGCCTCTGCCTTCCGGCTCAGGTCATGATCCCAGGGGCCAGGGATCGAGTCCCGCATTGGGTTCTCTGCTCAGCAGGGAGCCTGCTTCTCCTCATCTCTCTCTCTGGCTGTCTCTCTGCCCATTTGTGATCTCTCTCTCTGTCAAATAAATAAATAAAATCTTAAAAAAAAGTTTACCATAACGATAATTGTAAGCATGATATTGTAATACCACAGAAAGACTAGATTAAAGCAACAGAATATATATTATCAATTATATTTTATATTTAATAGAAAAGCAAAAGCAATACAAGAGAGCAAAATACAATCTTTTAAACAAATGGTTCTGTAGCAATGGTGAAGCTAAATCTAAAAATATAAAATAAAATAAATCCAGGCAGATATCCTACACTCTTCACAAAAATGAACTCAGATTGGATTATAAACCTAAACATGAAACATGTAGAAGGTAATATAGAAGAAAATTTAAATGACCTTGGTTTTCGCAATAACTTTAGCTAAAAAACACAAGCACTGAATTTAAAAATGTCTACTCTGTGAAACACAATGCCAAGAGAATGAAAAGGCAAAGCACAGACTATGAAAAAAAATTTGCAAAATACACATCTGGCAAAGGACTGTTAATCAAAAATACACAAAGACCCCTTAAAACTCAACAATGGGGGAAAAACCTGATTAAAAATGAGCCAAAGACCTTAGCAGATACCTCACAAAAGAAAATATTACAGATGGCAAATAAGCATATAAAAAGATGCTTCACATCAAAGGTCATCAGGAAAATGCAAATTAAAACAAAAAAGAGACACCAGTACATACCCAGAATCCAGAGCACTGACAACAGAACATGAAATGTTGGTGAGGATGTGGAGCAACAGGAATGTTCTTCCATGTGTATTGAGAATAAAGAATGGAAAACAACTTGGCAGTTTCTTACAAAACTAAACATATTCTTGCCAGATGATTCAGCAGTAGCAGCTCTTGGTATTTATCCAAAGAAGATGAAATCTATACCCACAAAGATGTCTATAGTAGTTTTATTCATAACTGACAAAAGCTTGGAAGCAACCAAGATATCCTTCCATAAGTGAAAGGTCAAAGAAAGTGTAGTACATGCAAACAATGGAATATTATTTAATGCTAGAGAAATGAATTACCAAGCTATGAAAAGATATGGATATAAATATTTAATAAATATTTGATTTTAGGCTTCTACCAGTCTATCAATAGTATTAGTATATTTTAACAGTGAATGCTCAGCATTCATGAATTTACCTAATAAAACATTTTGGGTTCAATATTTTAAATACTTCAACCTCTATGATTATATTCCTAATAATTTTGAATTGGGGTAAATAAACCTTAATTTTTTGTAACTTGTTTCTTATTGCAAGAGAGCTCAATGAAATTTTAGAAAATAAAAATTTACAAAAAAAAAGTTTAGTTTACTATTGCCAAATAATTTAAAACTTTATCTTATATTCAAATACATATATTTTTCTAAATTGATTTATATGCTACTAAAACCAAAAACTTTTAGTTATACTAGATTTCATATCCTGCAATCAATGCCAGAAATCCATCTGGCAATGATTTGTCTTAAATAGAGTTAAGATGGGTGTTATTACAATGCAAGATGGAAACAAAGATAGTATAACAATTGGTGTTACATAACTTTTCCGTTTTGATCAAGTTACTAATCTACAAAAGGCTTTTATCAGTGACAGACTTGGGACTTTAACAAAACTTTTAAACTAGCATGTGCGACTCATTCCTAGAAAACAACACAATCAATAACACTTTATTTAGATTAAATCATGACTATTTCTCCATTTGAATAAAAAAGGTAGCAACCCCAATAAGTTTATTGAACATGAAAAGTTGAAATGCTATAATGCTCCTAAGGAATTAAATGATCCAGTCAAGAATAACTAAAAAAGGATATAAATTACCAAAGTGTTTGTATAATTGTAATGTACAACTGCCCATTATCGTTCCATAGTGTAGGCTTGTACAAGAACTCTATAAAAGAACTCCACTTCTAAACTGTGGAAAATATGTTCCCTTTTCCCCTATATACAACTATTAAGCCATTCATTTAGCTTTTAAAATATCCACTTAATACAGGCTTTTTACACATTTGAACAGGCAGCAGGGCTCTATTCTTATCGCTTACATCTGAAGGATAGACTTCTAGCGTAAGAGGTAAAGCCCATAAAGGAGCCCAATAATAACAACAAAATACAGTTTAGTGAGCCCTTACAATCTGCCAGCTACCTTTCTGAGAATACTTCAATTAATAAAACATATAAAATACCTGACCACAAAGAGCTCACATTCTTTTGAAATATAATAGTGAAATAAACCAATAATAGAGGGGCACCTGGGTGGCTCAGTCCATTGAGTGACTGCCTTTGGCTTGGGTCATGATCTCAGGGTCCTGGGATGTAACTCCCCAGCAGGCTTTCTAGGCAGTGGGGTGTTTTCTTCTTCCTCTGCGCACCCTCCCAATTCTCTCTCTCTCTGTCTCAAATAAGAAAATAAACCAGTAATAGAATAATGATTGATGGTTGATGGTGATAAGTGATACAAAGAAATACAAGAAAGGTAAAAGCCATTGGAGAATGCTGGTATGAAAGTTAATTTTATTTTGTGTTGGGTGGTTATATCTCATTTATGAGATGTTATTTGCACAAAGACCCAGGAAGTGAAGGAGAGTGTTATACAAATATTAAAGGAAAAGATTGCTCTAGGCAGAGCAAGTAAGTATATAGACTTTGTGTGAACAGCTTGTCTGTTACTTTTGAGGAAAAGCAAGGAGGCCAATGAGGAGTTCATAGTGGTGGAGAGAGGAAGAACGTATTGATGTATGACCTTCTAGTACATTAAAACGCCTTCAGTTTTTATTTAATATGAAAGGGGAAGATACCAAAAGACCCTCAACAGCAGAATAAAATCATCTGACTTGATTTTTAGGTTAAATTGCTGTACCAAAATAAATTTTCAGGGAGAAAGGAGTGCAGTTTGTGTGGAAGTGGGGTTATCAATCAAGTCAATAATTCAGGAACATATGATGGTGTTTTTAGCATGCTGGGTGGTAATAGAAGTGGTGAGGTATGGTTTTCATTGTGTATATATTTTGATGGTGAATATTCTGGTGAACAGGATGGGGTATGTGCAGGACAGACATCAACATTTATTTTACCTGCACAAACAGAAGGGTGGAGTCTTCATTCCCTGATATGGAGAGAACTCTGAGTTCAAATGTTCTTTCTCATTAAATGGCATAGTGATGATGAGGATTTAGTCAGACAGTGAAAGAGAGCAGTAAGCATAGTGTTAAGCGGTAAGACATTATAATACATTGGAACATCAAAAAACGTTGTGTTGGATCATCTGTTTATGTGAGTAAATAAATAAATAAAGCTTCCTGGGGTTCTGATAGAGGTAAAGAAGACTGCTATATGATCCAAAGGGGCACGTGCACCAAATGTTTATAGCAGTAATATCCACAATAGCCAAACTATGGAAAGAACATAGATGTCCATCAACAAATGAATGATATATATATATATATATATATATATATATATATATATATATATATACACACACACACAATGGAATACTACTCAGCCATCAAAAGAAATGAAATCTTGCCATTTGCGTTGACATGGATGGAACTGGAGGGTATTATGCTTAGCAAAGTAAGTCAACCAGAGAAAGGCACTATCATATGATCTCCCTGATATGAGGAAATGGAGGTGCAATGTGGGGGGTTTGGGGAACAGGAAAAGAGTAAATGAAACAAGATGGGATCGGGAGGGAGACAAACCATAAGAGACTCTTAATCTCACAAAACAAACTGAGAGTTGCCGGGGGGGGGAGGTTAGGGAGAGGGTGGTGGGGTTATGAACATTGGGGAGGGTATGTGCTGTGGTGAGTGCTGTGAAGTGTGTAAACCTGGTGATTCACAGACCTGTACCCCTGGGGCTAATAATACATTATATGTTAATGAAGAAGAAGAAGAAGAAGAAGAAGAAGAAGAAGAAGAAGAAGAAGAAGAAGAAGACTACTATAAATCAAATGCTATGGTTTTCAGCATAGAGTGTGTAATCAGGCATATTTTATTAAAGTAACCAAGTAAAATGATGGTCGAAAACTGGAATAACAGAAAACATAAAAATCAGAGATTTTAAAAAGAGATATGGGACAGTGTAGAGAATATAGTCAATGATATTATAATAGTGTTATATGGTGACAGATGGCGGCAATATTTGTAGTGATCATAGAATAATGTATGGAGATATTGAAAACCTGAAACCAATGTAACACTGACTATCAACTACACTCAAATAAAAAAATAGTAAAAATAAAACATTTTAATTTAAAAAGATAAAAAGAGGGACAAGAATTTGAAAAGTGAATTTCAAAAAGAGTAAAGATGAGGCTAAGACATACTCTGAACCTTGAGGAAAACACCATTTTGAAAATTCTTCCCATTTTGAGAAAACTCAAATGAATCAATACCATAAAAGAACCCATTTTAACTGAGAGATGTAATGAATGCTCAAGAAATAATTTTATGACAGGATAATTCTTCCCTATGAAACAGCATACAGAAACCCGGGGAAACACCTGGAAGCCAAATAAACTATACTGAAAATAAGAATTAGGAAAAAGATAAATGATGAAAGATAAGAAAATTAGACCTGCGACAGAGACCTAGTGAAGAGAATTTTTAGCTTGTGGTTTAATGTTTTTGAGGATAATCTAGAGTTCATAACTGCCTTGTGGCAGGCTGGTTGTAGGCAGTTTAGGCAGACCCCTAAGAGAGGCCTACTTTGGGCAAGTGGTGTTGGAGGAGACCATTGGGCTGGACAAAGACAAATCCAACCATTTGACTAAAGTGTCTGTGAAGATGTTGAAGTCAGATGCAGCAGAGAAAGACCTGTCAAACCTAATCTCAGAAATGGAGATGATGAAGATGATTGGACAGCACAAGGACACCATCAACCTGCTGGGTCCTGCACACAGGATGGTCCTTCGTACACTATCATGGAATATGCCTCCAAAGACAACATACAGGAGTACCTGCAGGCCCAGAGGCCTCCTGACCTGGAGTACTGTTACAATATCAGCCACAATGCAGCAGAGCAACTCTCCTCCAAGCACCCGGTATACTTTGCCTACCAGGTAGCCTGAGGCATGGAGTACCTTGCCTCCAAGAAGTGCATACACCAAGACCTGGCCACCAGGGAAGTGCTGGTGACAAAGGACAACATGATGAAGATCTCAGACTTCAGCCTTGCCAGAGATATCACCACATCAGTTACTATAAAATGAGAACCAACAGTGGACTGCCTGTGAAGTGGATGGTCCCTAAGGCCATGTTTGACCAGATCTACATCCACCAGAGTGACTTCTGGTCTTTTGGGGGTGATCCTGTGCAAAATTTTCACTCTGGAAGCCTCCCATATCCTGGAGTGCCTGTGGAGGTGGTTTTCAAGCTGCTGAAGGAGTCATTTGATGGATAAGCCAATAAGTGCACCAGAGAGTTATACACAATAATGAGGGGTGGCTGGCATGTGGTACCTTCAAGCTGCTGGTAGAAGACCTGGATCATACTGTGGCCTTGACCTCCAACCAGGAGTACCCGGACCTGTCCTTGGCCCTGGAACAATACTGTCTATGCTTTCCCAACACCCAAAGCTTCACCTGCTCCTCAGAGAAGAATTCCACCTTCTCTCATGTGCCGTTGCCCAGGGAGGCCTATCTGCCCTGACACCCAGCCCAGCTTGCCAATGGTGGACTCAAATGACTAGTATCCCTATTACTCCTGTCCAGATTCCGTCATAAGCTGTAACCCTTACCCCCCACCCTCCCTGCAAGACTCACTGCCTTCTCCTTTGTCCCTTTCCTACTGGCAGGAGCCAGCTGCCTACCTGAGGCCTTCACCCCTTGAAGTTCACCTCTCTTCCCCTTCCTCTTCCTCCTCCTTACAACCTGCTCATGAAAGAAAGGAACAGAGAGGCAGGTACTTGCTCGTGGCTACTTCCTTCCCTCCCATATGTTGGACCAAGACCCCTCCCTGTCATCTGGTACTGCCTAGACGTCGAGAGAGTTGGAGATGAGGCAGGCCAGTGAAAGCTGTTGGAGCTTTCCTGGTTTGGTTTTGTCTGCTTAGCATAACATGTAAGACTGAGTTCTGGTGGCAGGGACCTAGTCCTTGGGGCTATAGCACTAGCGAGGGGAGGTCAACTGCTCTGGGCCTTGGCTAAGAGCAAGCCCTGCTCCAGAGATATGGTGCCAAGGGCTTATTAATTTTGATACTAATTTGCTTTGCTGACCAAATACCTGGTATCAAAAGATGGGAAGGCAAAGACTGGAAGCAGTGTTGTGACCATGGGGTCCAGCCCCAAACTATGAAGAAAACACAAAGTGTATAAATCTGAGTAAGTATATATTTACACACCTTTTTAAATAGGTTGTTATCAAAGATTTAATCAATGGGTAATATGCTCCTCGTGGCTGGGAAGCATCAGTTGCCATATATTAAAAACAAAGAAAAGAGGTGTCTGGGTGGCTTCCTCCAAGAAGTGTCCCTTCTTTTCAGGTCATGATCCCAGGGTCCTGGGATGGAGCCCCACATCAGGCTCTCTGCTCAGTGGGAAACCTGCTTCTCCTTTTCCCTCTGCCCTGCTTATAGTTCCTCTTCCTGTCTCTCTGTCTGTCAAATAAATAAAATATTAAAAAAAAAAACAAGAAAGAAAAAAATGTTTTTAAAAGGTCTTTTTTTTTTTTTTAAATTTTCTAGGGGTGCCTGGATGACTTAGTTGTTTAAGCAGATGTTTGCCTTTGGCTGAGGTCATGATTCCAGTGTACAGGGATCCAGTCCTGCATGGGACTACTTGCACCCCAAGGAGCTTGCTTCTTCCTCTCCCTTTGCACATGATTCCCCCTGTTTGTGTGCTTCTTCTCTCTCTCTCTCTCTCTCTTGCTGTCAATAAATAAAATAAAATCTTTTACTAAATAAATAAAAAAATAAATAAATTTCTAAACCTACTTTCAGTTTAGGTCCCTTAACAAAAATTGCTACTGCTTCATTAAAAAAAAAAAGGGATAATTTAGAAAGATGCTTCCAGAGTTAAAAAGCTGTTTTGTTGGGACGCCTGGGTGGCTCAGTTGGTTAAGCAGCTGCCTTCGGCTCAGGTCATGATCCCAGCGTCCTGGGATCGAGTCCCACATCGGGCTCCTTGCTCGGCAGGGAGCCTGCTTCTCCCTCTGCCTCTGCCTGCCATTCTGTCTGCCTATGCTCGCTCTCTCCCCCTCTCTCTCTGATAAATAAATAAAATCTTTAAAAAAAAAAAAAAAGCTGTTTTGTTTCTTTGTCAGGATTCAATATAGAAGTGCTTTAAAAAGTAAAAGAAAAAATATGCTATATTAACTCTAATCACACTATAACTTTGGTGGTTATATCAAGATAATGAAAAGTGATTTTAAAGCAAATTTCATTATCAGACATAAAGATCAAGTCAAAATTACAGATGAGTAAAAGGATGAATTCATCAGGGAGTATAATAATTCTTTTTTTTTTAAAGATTTTATTTATTTATTTGACAGAGAGAGATCACAAGTAGGCAGAGAGGCAGGCAGAGAGAGAGAGAGAGGAGGAAGCAGGCTCCCTGCTGAGCAGAGAGCCCGATGCAGGACTCGATCCCAGGACCCTGAGATCATGACCTGAGCCTAAGGCAGCGGCCTAACCCACTGAGCCACCCAGGCGCCCCGGGAGTATAATAATTCTTGAATTTTAATACGTAACAACAGATTTGGGGATATATAGGGAAAAACTAAGAACAAAAATCATAACTTCTACCTTGGACGACAAATGGAAAATAATTTCAACACACTTATTTTAAGATTACATAGACAAATGGTCATCATATTGGTAAGATATGTAAGACTTGAACAAAATGATCAACTAACTAGATATGCTTGATATTACATTACAGTAACTGAACTAACTGAGGTCAGTCTTTGGTGAATCACAGAAACAGGTGGAGTTGTCAAACAAAGGAATCTTTGTTTACAACATACAAGGAGTTCACAGGGAATAAGTTCCAAAGCCTTGACTGTTTGAACAGGAGAGAGATTTTTATTTAGTATTTAAGATGAATACTCAGAAGGGAGAGTTTTATTATCCCGTGTATGGTTGGTCATAAGGTTGTGGATGCATGCACATCCACATATGTATTTGTGCAATATGTATTGCATGTTCACCTGAATGAAGCTTGTATTCCACCGAGGGCAGAAACTTCAACGTTAGAATAAAGCAGAGGTAACTGTTGGACAAGGGAAAGGGACTCTGCAGGCTTCAAGAGCAGATAGAAACTAGATGGGGTCTTGGGCTCATTTTCTGGGACAAGGAATGAAAGGCCTTGATTGCTTTTGAAATAGCACTAGGAGTTTTACCACTGATTTATTGTCTCAATAGCTTAGGCTATTTCCTGCTCTGGTGGTGACTGTTAGTTTTCCCATTGCCTTGTTCCCTCAAAATCCTTAGGAGTGAGGTTTTTGCATTTCTTTGTAAGAACCTCCCAGGAATTTTTGGAAGAAGTGTGCTTGGGCAAGTACACAGGTGGGGTATAGATCATTGAAAATAGCTGGGGACAAAAAATGACTTTTCTTATGTCAGGAAAACTATATCTCTTCTTTAATTTTCTAGGAACCTCTAACTCTTTCTGCTGATGTTACCAGCAGGCATCTGAGATATTACTGATTGTTCTCTTGAACCTAAGGAAAAGGAAATGTAGAAAGCAAAAGAAAAAACTTTAAAATCTATCCTGCAACTCATCAATTCACTGCAGCCACCTCTCTGTCTTTCCCTTTCTCTTTTTCTCTCTTTCTCTTTCTCTCTCACTTTCTCTCTCACATACGCACAACACACGCAAATCGACTTAAAGCAATTTTTAATTTTCCCTATTCCATTTTAATATACTTGAGGCATGATCATTTTCTTAGTAAATACAAGGAAAAAAAATCTAGGATTCCATCATTCTGTGTGATTAAAGTATTGAGGAATTTACTTCCAATAGCACTTATAAAAACATATTTTATTTAAGGAATATTATATAATCAGGTGCCTGCATTTTTCTTATTCTCTAACTAGTGTTATTTGGCAATTAATATTTTGTCAATCAATATTCCCCTATACCTGAATGTGTGGGCAGTGAGAGATGAGTTAGAGGCAAGGATGGTGAACACTCCCAACAACTGCAGACTACATATATCTTAAGCCATGATTTTCTTTGCAAAGGTCAACATTGATAATGTTCTAGTCATACCTCCGTGTACCAGGAAAGAAGTAGCATATTTCTTGAAAGACACAGCTATCAAAGCTCCATTGAGAAACCATAAAGATGGAGAAGGGATTTGCAAATTAAATATCTGATAATGGACATCTACTCTGATTATTTAAAAATGAATAAAAATAAAAAACCTTACTAATAACCAAACAGAGTATCCAATTTTACATGTGAAGGAAATAATGGAAGAGACATGTCACCAAAAGTATATGGATGGCTTATAAGCACATGGCCAATTTCTCAACATTTAAACATTAAAGAAATACAAATTAAAATCATAATGAGACATGCTTACATATCTATTAGAATGGCTAAAATTATAAAGGCTAATTGTACTTGGTCTGAGCTAGATTGAGAAGCAATCTAAACTGTTGTTGGCATATATCATGATACAACCACTTTGGAAAATAGATTCAAAAATTTTTAAATGAAAAATATGTTGCAGTTACACAAATAGCCATTTTATTCTAGGCATTTAACCAAGAAAAACAAACCCTATGTTCATACAAGGACTTGTATGTGAATTTCATATCAGCTTTATTTTTAAGAATTGAAAACAGTGGAAATGTTCATCAATGTCCATCAATAGAGCAAAGACAATTGGAGATTCTCAAAGTAATGATGCTGAGAAAAGAAAATCCAGGCAATGAATAGTATATACTGTGTGATTCCATGACTACAAAAAATCTAGAAAATACAAATTTATATATAGTCACAGTCATCAAATATATGGTGTGATTTTAGTGCCTTCTTCTGTGCTCCCATAGCTTCCTACACTTGTATCTCCGAGCATTTGTTACACCATGTGAAAATATGAACTCTTTCTCTTTATTCTGTCTTACTAGAATAAGAATCCTTGAAAGTTTATGGACAATTGAACTCTCAGTTATTAGCAGAAATTCTATCACACAGTAAGTTTCCAAATATAAAAGCCAGAGTTTTACAATGACTTCTAAGCTTTTACATGATCTAGCCACTCATTTAACCTCTGTGACCTCTTTCCCTGCTACTCTTCAGTCACTCACAGTGGCCTCCTTGCTATTCCTCAGATATGCCAGGCATGATCCAACCTTATGGCCTTCAAGATAGCCAATTCCTTTGTCTGGAGTGACCTTATTGCTGATAGTTCTGCGCAAATTCATCACCTTTCCATACATTTGTTCAATTGTCAGCTTCATTGTAAGTACCCTGATCTTTCTATTAAAAGATTTAACTCCCCATCCCCTGCCTAGCAACCTTGATTTTTCTCACCCTGATCGAATTTTTCTTTTTCCCCATTGTACTCTTCCTTTTTGAATGCACTATGCAATTTTTATTAAGGTTTATAGCTTTGAATTGTCTCACCCATTAAAATAAAAGTTCTACAAAGCCAAGTATTTCATTTACCAGTGTAGTCTGAAGTAATATCTGCCATATAATAGTTCAGTAGACAACTGGTAAATTTCAAAATAAATTAATGTTGAGAGTATACTGAATTTCATAAGTCATTTCAATATTTTTTTCCAAAAAATAAACTACATAAAACATACTTTAAATTTACTTTCAAAATATTTTATAGCATATAATGGACAATATACATAAGCCTAAAGAAACAATCCTATAATTAACCATTTCATACCTACTTAAAAACTGCATAATACCACACTCTTAGATCCTCTTTGAATGCTCTAAAATAACCCTTCAAAGGAAATACATTTTTAAAACTCACAGATTTTTTGGCAAATAATTTAATAAAATAAAAGTTTCATTCATCTATGTAGATCAAAATAAATGTTTTTAATAAGCATGAAATTATAACTCTGAAGTGTGCTAAAATGAAACCACCTGCTAAGGGTGAGAGAACAAAAATAAACATCCTTTTTCCAAATAAGTGGAATTTATTACCTTTGAATCAAAGCATGTGGATTTGTTTTAACTGGCAATAAAGCAATATGGAGACACAAACCATAGAAAGTCATATTTTAGATTTCCAAAAGACTTCTAAGTGAAGAGTATACATTTTTTAATTGCTACATAATGCTACATAATGACAAGATGACAGGTTGTGGCAAATAGCATTTTAAAAGCTCTACTCATAATGGAACGGAAGATGTCATTTCCCTATAATTTTATATATGTCTTTAATTGACTATATCTGGATACAACATATTACCAAACAGATGTTCATCAAAGACTAAATCATTTTTAGTGGAACATAATAATTTGAACCTACATCTATTAATCATTTTTTTCGATCTAACATTTATAGTCTCGCTAAACATTTTATCAGTTGTTGACAAAATTCAAAATAAATAGGATAAAAAGTCGTGTTTGGAAAAGTAGATTTCTTTTCAAATTGGCATTTAAATGAAAATATTTGCTGATATTTTTAAAACTTTAAATGTAATTTTATATATATATCTGACCTATCAGATGATATAAAATTTTTGGAGAAAATATGACATATTTTTTGATCTTGGTTGAAGGTATTAATAAAGAGCAATTGTTTGTATTATTTGTATTGTGATATCTTAGTTAATAAACATGAATAACTGGTATAAAATATGTTTTTTTAAAAATTTTATTTATTTACTTGACAGAGATCATAGGAAGGCAGAGAGGCAGCCAGAGAGAGAGGAATGGAAGCATGCTCCCAGCTGAGAAGAGAGCCCACTGTGGGACTCAATCCCAGGAACCTGGAATCATGACCTGAGCCGAAGGCAGAGATTTTAACCCACTGAGCCACCCAGGCGCCCTAAAATATGTTTTTTTTTTTTTAATATAGAAGTATAGTTCTTGCCAAAATATGGAACTAGCTGGAACTGAATGCCTCCTTCAAAGTCAGCTCTGGAGAAATTATGCAAGTGTAATATGGAACTATTTCAGATATTAACCAAAAACAAAGAAATGATGATAAACGCCTTAAAATACTCAAAGTTGCCCTTGACTGGTATGTTTCAAGCTCTATTCCTGGTTTGAAGACAGGTTTTAACAGGCCTGTCACTGTAGAAATCCGCTGGATGTTTAGAGGCTATCAGAACTGTACAAAACCTTGAAGGGGTAAAGACTTGAAAATTCTTTAGAGAGATTAGCTCCCTAAGGCATTATTCCTCCACACATTTTCCTCCAATCAATTAAGACTGATGGATGAGGGGCACCTGAGTGGCTCTCTCATCACGTGGGTGGTGGGTTAAGCCTCTGCCTTCATCTCAAGTCATGGTCTCTGGGTCCTGGGATCCAGCCCCACATCGGGCACTGCTCAAAAGGAAGCCTGCTTCCCTCCCTGCTTGCCTGCCTCTCTGCTTACTTGTGATCTCTCTCTCTCGCTCTCTTTCTCTCTCTCTGTGTCCAATAAATAAATAAAATCTTTTAAAAAAGGCTGATGGATGATAAATTATGAAAACTGCTCACTCCAAATGATGCTTCTTCATAAGGATTTAAGAATTTAAAATTGAAACTTGACCGTAGGATTTATCTTATAGAATAACATCAAGTGAAGGCAGTTTTTATTAGTTCTGAAGTATTTGTGATTCTGAATTCTTGGCCTCATTAGTAAATTTATTTTTAAATTCTCCCATGGAGTGGTGATTGGCCTTCAGTCTTTCATTGATATACATCATTGGGTCAAATGAGATGTGTGTGCCCAGAACTATATATAATCTTTTTTGTATTTCACTGGAGATGGCATTTCTGAGTTTTGTTCAATTGAATTTGGACAGATGTTTTAATAGTCACTTCTAGAGTTGGCCCTGGAGAATATCTTCCTTTTTTTCTCTTCCCGATTCTCTGAAAAACCCTGACTAATTCACATTATCACAGTAATATCATAATTCAAGTTTTTCCAAACACTATAGCTGCAAAATAGAAGGAAGCTACTCAGAATGGAATACTATTGTGAATGATTGAGAAAGAAAACATTATTGTAATTAAGCTACCAGGTTTCAATGTATTTTATTGTTGCTTAGAAAATCCTAGCATACCCAGACTTTACAGAGATTTGATGATCCTAAGAAGAGCTGAACTCATGGACCAAAATAACTATGCACATAAAAAGTACAATTACTTACCTAAAAAATATGATGTGGTTAACTTTATATGCCAATCCAAGTGTTATGGGAACAGGAATTAAAAAAATAGCTTAGGGGCACCTAGGTGGCTCAGTGGATTAAGCCACTGCCTTCAGCTCAGGTCATAATCTCAGGGTCCTGGGATCAAGTCCTGCATCAGGCTCTCTGCTCAGCAGGGAGTCTGCTTCCCTCTCTTTCTCTCTGCCTGCCCTCTGTCTACTTGTGATCTCTCTCTGTCAAATAAATAAATAAATAAAATCTTAAAAAAAAAAAGAATGACTGTACTTTTAAAAAATAGCTTAAAAGGAGCGCCTGGGTGGCTCAGTGGGTTAAGCCGCTGCCTTCCGTTCAGGTCATGATCTCAGGGTCCTGGGATCAAGCCCCACATCAGGCTTTCTGCTCAGCAGGTAGCCTGCTTCTCTTCCTCTCTCTCTGCCCACCTCTCTGCCTACTTGTGATCTCTCACTGTCAAATAAATAAATAAAATATTTTTAAAAATAGCTTAAAAGTATATGATAAAATAATGATATACATATACAAGGAAAAGAAAGATACTATACTGTGAATATAAATTAAGTGAAAATTGTTGAAATAAAGAATACAATAAATGGAGACTAAGATGAATATAGCTGTAAAATGAATAAATGAGTTGGGAAAAACAAACAAACAAATTAATGACTTCTGCCCAAATACAGCAGAAGAGAAAAAAAAATAAAGAAAATATTTAAATAAGTACTGAGATAAATTTTGGAGAATTAAAGAAAGATAAAAGATACCAGACTTAAAATGATGCCAAACACGAGATATCAGAAACAAAACAAAACAAAACAAAAACTACACACACTAAAAACCACTCGTATACATTATGGTGAGTTTTAAGAATATCAAAAACAGAGAAGAGCATAAATGATGCCCAAGAGAAGAACAGATCACCTAAAATGTACAAGAATAATACTGACAGCACAATTCTCAATAGTAATAGCATATAAAGAGACAGCTGGGAGTTTTTATAGATGGAAAAGATATTTGAAACTAGGTATTATACATCAATCCAAATTATTGATTAAATTTGAGAGCACAGTAAAAATACAATGAAGCATGTTAGGTCTTAGAACATTTATCACACAGAGACACACATTTTGGAAAACTTCCTTGGAAGACAGCTCAATTGAGATCGAGAAAACAGAATTATGTACTCAAAGGCACATTTTGAAGGAAGGATTGAATATAGTCTGCACTGCAAATATTCTTTAATCGTATGTTCTGAATATCCTAAATTTAAGAAGTATTTGTTCAAATATTTACCTTTAAATAAATCCTAGGAGACTTTTTCTTGGATTCTGGAAAATCAGTCCATTTGGATACAAATCTTTTTGTCACTGATGGAAATTTTGATAGCCCTTAACTGTGGAATGCCTAATGTATTGTTACAGCAATTGTGATTTGCCAATACATGGGTGATGTGTGTGTGTTGTGTGTGTTTATTTTTATTTTTGATGGTTTAACTCTTCTATGAGATTTTTAAGTAGACATGATTTTAATAAATTATGATTTGTTGAAATTTATCTGAGGTTATATATAATAAAATGAAATTTGTGTGAACTAAAGAAGTGCATCTCCATTTTTTTTTGTTTTAAGAGTAGACTGGTCTTTAAAAATTGTCCAAAGAAGTACATTATATTCATTATTAAATTTGATAATATACTATAAAGTATTTATGGTCATATTGGACCATATCAAATTCTACTATTAATTCATATTAATAATTACCATAAGAGGAAAAAGGGATATTTTTCAAAATAAAAATTAGCGTATTTTTCAGAATATGATATAGTGTTATTCACTGAACTGAGGGAACAAATGTCAAAGTCTAACACAGTTTACAGAATGTTTTAACATAAATTGAAATTTAAATCTGACCAAATTTCACAGTTTTAAGTAAAATGATAGCACTTTATATCCTTGAAAAGTGGTAAGTGACCCAAAACATGGCTTAGAAAAACAAATTTAACACTACACTAGTCTGAGATGGTTAAGTTATGGTACAACTTGCCATTGTGTATCATCAAATGGTATATTTTTTTCTTTTGGGCTTGTCATTATATTTTATTTTAGCCATTCTGGTAAGTGTGTAGTGATATCTCAGTGTCATTTTTTTTTTAAAGATTTTATTTGTTTATTTGACAGAGAGAAATCACAAGTAGATGGAGAGGCAGGCAGAGAGAGAGAGGGGGAAGCAGGCTCCCTGCTGAGCAGAGAGCCCGATGCGGGACTCGATCCCAGGACCCTGAGATCATGACCTGAGCCGAAGGCAGCGGCTTAACCCACTGAGCCACCCAGGCGCCCTCTCAGTGTCATTTTAATTGCATTTCCTTGATGTCTAATTGTGTCAAAATATATTACTTTGATGTTTAATGTTCTGAGCTTTCTCAGTTCAGGACCATGAAGCCACTTAGGAAAAATACAGTTGCAGAGGCACTCATAGACCAACTCTTATTTCGAAATAAGAAGAAACATTACTACCCATTCCAACAAAAAATAGATTTGTTATGCAGCAGGGATTTTATAAATTACCTGACACAACTTATATAGTAAGATGAAATGGGACAGGCGGCTTCTTGCAGCTATATACAACATCATTTTAATTTCAATTTTCAGTATAATTTTTCCAAGGTATACACAGAATATATATTTAATGTAAATTGTGAACATTTTAAACTCTGTATATGGAAATTAATCAATTTTAAGTTTATAACAATCAAAATTAACGGAAGTTTATTTTAAATTAGTTAGCTTTCTCTGCATTGCAAGACAGAATAATCAAGAATTGGTAAGAAAAAAGTAATCTCTGTAAAATTACCGGGGGTGCATTATAAAGTGTTCGGTAACTGATCAAACTCACAATTTGGATTGAATGGCAAGTGATTTTTAAAATCTGGAACTCATTGTCAATTTTTTTTTTCTTCATTGTGTCTTAATAATTTACTGTGTTCATTTGCATGGAAGTGAAGAAAAATGCATGACATTTCATCTCAACACTAACACCTTTAACTGGCAACTCTGAATGTACTTTACAGCAGTGTAACAAAGTAAAGATCAATGATGTTTCATGAAATATCTGTTATAATTCTCAAGGAGATAGGGAGTTTGTGCAAAAATGCAAATCACTTTGCGACTAAACACATTGTTTATTTCAGCTAATTTTAAGAAAATATGCTGAGAATCTCTCAAAAAAGGAAGCAATGATTTAGGTTTGCCTTCAAACTCCTTATCTAATCCTGAACCAACAGCACATAGTTCAAAGAGCAACTAATTTGAGTAGCTCCAATTTACACATTTCCTAACAATGCTTAATTTAGTGGAATTTCTGTCCAATTATGTTAATTTGATGTAATGAAAGACAAAAGTTCAAAAAGATCATCCTTAATTTATATAGATGCCAAACTCTGCATTTTCTGAATGACGCCCAGGAACGTATTTTCAAAAACAAACAAAAAATGCCAGAACCACTATTAGGTCATCTCTAGGCAGAAAGTGACTCAGAGCTTACATTACTCTCTCCCTGAAAGTATACTGTAGGCACTGAAACTACTACCCTGAGTCTGTGCTATCAAATTCCTTAAGTTAGAAAGTTTTAAAACCCGTCTGTGTGGGAGTATTTCATTTACAGATAGAGATTTGGTTGTTTATACATTTTCATACTTGATTTTTAGGGTGTAATAACTATGTTTTAAAATTCATGGTGGTTTTGAATACTGTTGGATAATTGAGCTAAAATGGTATATCCATTCCTCCTAAGAAACAGAAATTATAGAAAGGTAGTGCTTTTCAAATCTGACATCTTTGAGTCATTGCAGTTTCATATAAATGCAATAGGAAAAGTGTCATTCATGTTTATGATATTTTCTATAAATAAATTAGAATGTACTGGAGGCCTGATATAAAGTGGGATGCCTAAACTTCAGTAAGATCTTGTTTTCAATTCAAAATAAATTTTATTTTTTATTTTTTTATAATGTCCCTCAATTTCAGATAAGCACCCCCATAATGTCCACTCCGGTTTTTTTAAGATTTTATTTATTTTATTTGACAGATAGAGATCACAAGTAGGCAGAGAGGCAGGCAGAGAGAGAGGGAAGAGGAAGCAGGCTCCCTGCTAGGCAGAGAGCCCGATGCGGGGCTCGATCCCAGGACCCTGGGATCATGACCTGAGCCAAAGGCAGAGGCTTTAACCCACTGAGCCACCCAGGCGCCCCCAAAATAAATTTTAAATTGAATTATGCACCTCTAAGTTCAGAGACAATAAACATCAACCAACACAATTAATAAGTTCTATTTCTTGAAATTTCGGGAACATTGATAGTCTCATCTCCTGGAAGAACAACAGCTAAAATTTTAGGTCATGGATTCCTGCTAAAATATCACTTTCCCAAAGAAAATTAATGTTAGGAATTTTCATTGATTGTTATTGATCATGAAGAATATAACAACCACGATAAAAAGAGTAGGAAAAACATGATATCTCATCTGTAAGGGCATGTGGAAAGTAGGAAATGCTAATAAAAATAACTACCATTATTTCCTAAGTTAACATAATACAACAGAACAAAAATATTTCAAAACAATGTTTTCTTTTTTTTTTAATTTTATTTATTTATTTGACAGAGAGAGATCACAAGTAGGCAGAGAGGCAGGCAGAGAGAGAGGAAGAAGCAGGCACCCTGCTGAGCAGAGAGCCCAATGTGGGACTCGATCCCAGGACTCTGAGATTATGACCTGAGCCGAAGGCAGCGGCTTAACCCACTGAGCCACCCAGGCGCCCCCATAACAATATTTTCTAGGCTCATTCTGATAACTCTTTTCTACATTCAAATTTAAAGGTTGAGGCATGTGATATATATTACACAAAAAACATCCCAAGGCATTCGTTAAAAAAAAAAAAAAAACTCTTAATAAAGAACAAATCCAAAGGAATTTCTTTTCTAATTTAATTAACAAATTATGAATTGACTTACCTATTTTATCACAGTGTATCAGGCACCAATAATATTTTTTAATCGTCACACCTGATGCAATAGTTACCATCTTTCAAACATACTGATCACGAACAAGCAAATAAACAAGAGCACCTTAGCTTAAGATTTACCTGCATAAATATAGGCTACTTCAGACAATCTCTTCACCACAACATAGAAATGAATAGAAATCATACATGCTCTGTATGGACATACAGATGAGATAGAAGGGGATGGATGTTAATATATGCAGAATCTTTATTAATTACATTGTAAACCATAATATGGAAAAACAGAATACAATTTTAGAAATACCCAGGTCACCATCATTGTTTTATTTTTATATGTGTAGATAAGGAGTTTAATAAACAATCCATGACTATTCAACTCCTTATATTTTGAAAATTTTAGCAAAAGTAACAAACCTAGCACCTAGAAAATTGTACCTATCTGCAATATACAGCTTTGCCAGCATGGTAGAAGAAAAGCAAAACAAAATAAGTAAGAAAAGTTTAACATTTCACAAGAGATTTGCTTTTATTTTTTTATTTTTTAATTTTTATTTTTCATTTATTATTTACTTCTATTTTCTACTTTATTTTAATGAAAATGTCATGACCATAACATAAGAGCAGAATTAAACCAACATGAGAAATTATTTTTTCATAAGTTAAAATAAACTAGCTTGGTGATTAATTCAAAATTATATTACAAACTTCAGTGTTCTTGCAGTAAGTATCACTGCATAAACAAATCAGTCAGGAGTCATAAACTAATGATGATTCTAAATGTTATTTAGAGAGACATTCTGTTCTTAATATATTTCAAATATTCTACACAAGGCAAAGTGGATCCAAGTAATCTATAGGCAAAATAAGATTTTAGAGAAGTATATATTTCCAACAGTATTTATAAAATATTACCTTTATGTAAGGCATCATCCTGGACTTTGTGGAAAACACACAAAGGAGTAAGAAGTGGCCCTTCAAGAAACATATACAATATCAAGGTTTAACATGAAGCAGCATGTCTTCTCTAAGTAAAAAAAAAAAAACATTGTACCAACTGACTTTACTGAAACTTTATATTTATTGCTCTCATTTTAGGTCATAGTGTCCTTCTGCATGCAGGCTGCTATAACGGACATGATATAGACTTAATAGCTTATAAAGAACAGGAATTTATTTCTCACAGTTCTAGAACGGAGAAGTTCAAGATTAAGGAATGGGCAGATCCAGGGAGAGCCCACTTCCTCATAGATGGCTATCTTCTCACTGTAAACGTACATGATGAATGAAGCAAGAGAACTCTCTGGGGTCTCCTTTAAAAGGACTGTAATCCCACTTATGACCTAATCACCTCCCAAAGGCCCCTATGTTTTAATACTAGCACATACAGAGTTAGATTTCATAATATGATTTTGGGAGACATAAACATTCACACCATAGTATATATAAACAAAAAAAGACACAAAAACAACAAACAAAAAAATTATTTTAACTACCTATTATTTTCAACTACATAAACTTTTAATTTGTTTCTATATAATATTAAATAACTCATTTGAGTGATTCACTTATATCCAATGCATCTGAGTGCAATTAAATTTGCTTACCCAGCATATCCAGAAGCATATTTCTTCAGACTATCCCATTCCCCACCTTACAGGATTTACCACAATTAGAAGACATGGGATAGAGGATAGATAGATAGATGTATACATAAACACACTTGTACATACCCATATGCATATTTTTTCCTGTTAATGATACTCATGCAAATAAAATTTAAGCTCAAGGAAACCTGTCTTGTGTGTTACTTAATATCCAGTTTTTAGTCAACATCCAAAAACAAATAATCCAATAAAAACATGGATAGAAGACATGAACAAGTGTTTCCCCAAAGAACACATTCAAATGTTCAGTAGATACATGAAAAGATGTCCATCATCATGTGTCATCAGGAAATTGCAAAGCAAAACTAGAAAGAGATACCACCTCACACCTGTCAGAATGGCTAAAATTAACACTACAAGAAACAAAAGGTGTTGGAGAGGATGTGAAAAAGTAACACTTGTGGGGGCTGCCTGGGTGGCTCAGTGGGTTAAGCCTCTGCCTTCAGCTCAGGCCATGATCTCAGGGTCCTGGGATCAAGTCCCACATCGGGCTCTCTGCCAGGCATGGAGCCTGCTCCCTCCTCTCTCTCTCTCTACTTGTGATCTCTCTCTGTCAAATGAATAAAATCTTAAAAAAAAAAAAGAAAAAGTAACAATTGTGAACTGTTGGTGGTGATGCAAACTGATACAGCCATATTTGAAAACAGTATGGAATTTCCATAAAATTTAAAAATAGAAGTCCTTTTTGATCCAACAAACCTGTTGGTGTGTATTTACCCAATGAATATAAGAAAACTTATTCAAAGGGATGCTAGCACCCCTATGTTTATAGCAGCATTATTTATAAAGCTAAGATATGGAAAGCGCCCAAGTATCCATCAATTGATGAATAAATAAAGAATAAGTGGTATGTATATACAATGGAATATTATTCTGCCATAAAAAAGACTGAAATCTTGCCATTTGCAATAACATGGTTGGAACTAGACAGTATAATGCTAAAAGTGAAATAAGTCAGTCAGAGAAAGACAAATACCTTTACTCATATATGGAATAAAAGAAACAAAACAAACAAGCAAAGGGGAAATAATAAGACATAGAAAGAGAAACAAAGCAAGAAACAGACATTTCATTACGGAGAACAAACTGATGGTTACTTGACGGGATCTGAAAGGAGTGATGGATTAAATAAGTGATGGGGGTTAATTAGAGCACTTGTCATGATGAGCACTGAGTGCTATATGTTATATTGTACACATGAATCTAATACAACCATATAGTTAACTAACTGGATTTCAAATGAACATTTTTTAAAATCCCAGTTTTTAGCTCACATTCTGGCTTACAAAAGGGATTTAGTCAGGAATTTGGAGATTAGTTAATGAACAAAAAAGGGGTGAACAGGCAGTTGTTAGATAAAATTACTATCCTTTCTGGCATGATCTTATACCTTTTATCTAGAAGTATTTTTAGCACTTTAGACTCTTCCTATTTTATTTTGAATCATTAAACAAAAATTTCCTCAAAGGACCTTAGACTCCATCCAATTTGAGCAACAGTTTGAGAGAGGAAATGGTGTCCAGGAGGAAAAAAAAAAAAGATGAAACTACTATTGTTTACTAGTGAATGCATAGTTCTTCCACAGAAGAAGCTCTAAATGGTCATGGCTCCAGCTTTATATGTGCTCAGTCATATGTTCAGAAGTAGGTAACACTATCAAAAAATATAAAGCATCTGAGATTATTTTCCCTTATTTGAAAGCTGGTGTATGAGTCTGCCGTAGTTTCTTGGGTGTTGATAGAAGACGCAGACTCATGTTTCAGAAATAATATAGTTTATTATTCACAGCAATAGAGGTAGCCAGAATATTAACATTATTTGTGTGTGTGTGTGTGTGTGTGTGTTTGTGTGTGTGTGTGTGTGTGTTTGTGTGTGTGTAGGGATGGGAGTTATATATCAGTACTGAGCCTCAGTTCCCACAAGAAGAATCAAAACAGAGGCAGATAATATTTGCAAACACAACAGGTTAAGTTAAAAAAAAAAGATACTATTTCTGTCTTCCAAGTCTATTCAATACAACCATCTTCAAAGGATGGCCTAGAACAAATAATAAATGCAGAAATGTAAGCAACCAATTGAAAAGTGTCTCCCAAGAAACACACTTTGAGAGTCTTCATTTGACAAAAATACTATAGGATATTACATGGATCAGGTGCATTGAATACTGGAAGGTTAAAATTACAAGGGACCAAATATTTTTAAGCAGTTCTGGCATCCAGTAGAGTTCAAATAGGTTTTATAAGATTGAGGAAAGAAGCCATCAAAACCTGGGCCCAGGGGCACCTGTGTAGCTCAGTGGGTTAAGCCTCTGCCTTCGGCTCAGGCCATGATCTCAGAGCCCTGGGATCGAGCTCTGCATCAGGCTCTCAGGCTCTCTGTTCAGCAGGGAGCCTGCTTCCCCCCCCCCCCCCCCGCTATTTGCTTACTTGTGGTCTCTGTCTGTCAAATAAATAAATAAAATCTTAAAACAAAACAAAACAAAACAAAAATCCTGGGCCCAATTTTCCCAAAAGTATGATTCTGATTCTAGTCTCTATGATGTTATCCCTTGAAGACAATGTCTCTAATTGAGTTGAATTAGTTTACTAAAGAGCATACCCCCATTTGTTGTAGGAGATGAACAATATGTAAGAGGCAAAATGCCACATGGAAGCCACCTTGTCTTCAGTGGAACATAGAATCAGTTCCTTTGGGATGAATTTGTTCCACATTTGACTTCCCACTTAAGGGAAAATAAGAGTGCCTTCTAATAGATTTTAAATAGGAAATGACAACGGAAGCTTATACAAGATTATAAAATGGGAAATTTCATTTAGATAAGCAATCATTTCAAAGTCATCTTCTTAATATTACAGACTCTTCACATAATCATAATTTTATTTTGGTATTATATGGTAATTTCAAATATAGTAATATAAAGAATTTACCTCTGTAATTATAGCGAGTCTGGTCGTAATTTAATGGCAACAAATCTTCAATTTAGAAGTATGGTCTACCAATTATTAATACATTTGGAAATGGTGTGTCATCTTCACTCCACTTGTCTCACTAAAACAGTGAGCCAAAAAAAGTAGGTCCAAGCTGTTTACTATGGTCAAAATGGGTTGCTTTTGCACTTGGTAAAGAAGCAGTCATATTTTGGAAGAAAAACTGAGGCTATTAATATTTTCAACTTATTTTCAGAAAAGGAAAGAAAGGATAATCTAAGCTAAAGCCAAAATCTTACACAAGGTGGCTGGAGAATGATCTTTTCCCAGATAAAGGGTTTTTCAACTTAGCCATGTTAGGAGGAAGAAGAGATGAGACATTGTGGACTTGACTAACGTTTGTACACTGTTCAAAAAGTTTTCAAAATAATGTGTATTATTTTTCTTCTTTTAGTTGAGACAAAAAAAAAAAAACAAACCAAAAAAAAAAAAACACTAATGAGCTTACTCTTAAAAGGAGGTAAACAAGAAACTAGCAAAGATTGAGTGTTAGGTATTGTCCCTCTCCTTTTTTTTTTTAAATTATGTTATGTTAGTTACCATACAATACATCATTAGTTTTTGAAGTAGTGTTCCATGATTCATTGTTTGTGTAAAACACCCAGTGCCCCATGCAATATGTGCCCTCCTTAATACCCATCACCAGGCTCACCCATCCCCACATCCTTCTCATCTTTAAAACCCTCAGTTTGTTTCTTGGAGTCCATAGTTTTTCATGTTTCATTTCCCCCTCCAATACCCCCACTTCATTTTTCCTTTCCTTCTCCTAATGTCCTCCATGCTATTCCTTAGGTTCCACAAATAAGTGAAACCATATGATGATTGACTTTCACTGCTTGGCTTATTTCACTTAACATAATCTCCTACAGTCCCATCCATGTTGATGCAAAAGTTGGGTATTCATCCTTTCTGATGGCTGAGTGATATTCCATTGTATCCTTGGGTCACATCTTCTTTATCCGTTTGTCTGTTGTAGGGGATCTTGACTCTTTCAACAGAATGGCTATAGTGGACATTGCTGCTATGAACACTGGGGTGCATATGGCCCTTCTTTCCAGTAAAATAGAGCTAGCCTATGACCCAGCGATTGCACTACTGAGTATTGACCTCAAAGATACAGATGTAGTGAAAAGAATTAGGTATTGTTAAAGCACAAATGCAGGGGATAGAAGTTATGGTACAGAAGATGGAAGGGCAACCATATGGCAGAGTAGAATAAAGTAGCTCAGGAAGAAATTAGTCATATCCAGATATTGTAAGGCATGTGGGGTTGGCAGGGAGAGCATGAGAAATCATGAGAGAAGAGAGAGAAAATGGACCAGGCAGGAGAGGTTTATAACATTTTAACATCTAAGGTAAGCATATGCAAAGCAGAATAGGGAAAGAAATAAAAGTTTTTATAAGACTCAATACATAAGGAATAACGTGGAGGACACTGGGAGATGGAGAGAAGTGTGCTGGGGGAAATCGGAGGGAGAGACAAACCATCAGAGACTGTGGACTCTGAGAAACAAACTGAGGGTCTTGAAGAGGAGGGTGGCAGGTGGTTGGGTGAGCCCAGTGGTGGGTATTAAGGAGGGAATTTATTACATGAAGCACTGGGTGTGGTGCATAAACAATGAATTTTGGATCCCTGAAAATAAACTAAAAGAAAAAAAAGACTGACTACAGACATGGACCTCAGTGTAACACAGATATGGAACTCACTGTAATACCAGCCACTTCCCACCGACACACACAGACTATGATAATAATAAATAATAATGCAATTAAGAAAATTTCCTGCCAAATAATTTTTCCTCTTTTTTATTTTTATGATTATTATTTTTATTTTATTTTTAAAGTTTTTATTTAAATTGTAGTTAGTTAAAATAAGGTTAATATTACTTTCAGGTGTACAATATAGTGATCAACACTGCCATACAATGGCTTAAATAAAAAAATGAAAAAAAAATTTTTAAAGATTTTATTTTTAAATAAAACCTCTACACCCAAGGTGGATTTCAAACGTACAACCCCACGATCAAGATTTACATATTTTACTGACTGTTCCAGACAGGCACCCCAACAAATAAAAATTTTATAAAATTGTTGAGTTTGTGGGAGTCTCATTTGCTTAGTCAGTTAAGTGTCTGCCTTTGGCTCAGATCAGGATCTCAAGAGTCCTGGCATCGAGCCCCATATTGCTCATGCTCTCTCTCTCTCTCTCTGGCTTTTGCTCTTAAATAAATAAATAAAATATTTTTTAAAAAATTGTTGAGTTTGTTTAACTAGTTTTAAACTAGTAGACAGAGATGAAGATAAAGTATGATGTAATGGCACGGAAAAATACAACTTACACGTTTTAAAAAAAAATGTGCAATGCAAGTTACCTCACTTCTTTTATCACCACACTGGGACTTTCCCTACTGAGTTGTTGTAATGTAAGGACCTATTTTATATTTTTATATTTTAGCAAGAGGCTTTCATTGAGGTTAACCCTTAAACTGTCCTTGTTCCCCTTCCCCCAGGGGATTCACTTAAAAACAAGTCCTGGAAATCAGCTCCAGGTAACAAAGCCCATATACAAGGGTGGGTCAGGCCAGGTGGAGACATCAATCAGCGGGAGGGGGGCGGTGTTTGCATATTGTCTCCCTAGATACTAAGGAGTATGCCCCACTCCTCCGACCTTTGGGAATCTTTTTTGCACCAATCCTAATCAAGGTGTAATAGGCTGGGTCAAATGTCTATACTAGGGTAAATTGAACCTCAATTGGTCACCTAGCCTCACTGTGGAGTTTCCTGTGTGTGTTAAAATCTCATTGGTCACCTGTGCGTGGCCAGGCCTGACTGCATGGCCTTTGCCCTTAAAAGCTAGACTGTGAAACAGCAAAGGGTTGCCTTCTCTCATAAGAGGTGTGGCCCCGAACGTTTGGTTAGATTCTTGATGCTTGGCATGAAATAAAGCTTTGCTTGACCTTTGCTTTACATCAGTCTCGCTCCTTTAATCATAGACCCATTATTGGGGCATAACAGTATTAATCTTAAAGTTATAAGTCCACAATGCATCCATCATCCATTCTACCCCTTAACATTCCCCTTTGGACAGACCCATGATCTAGAACAAGCCTTATTTTATAGTGCCTTGTAGGAGATTTTTGCTGCTGCCTAAATTGCCTACTTTCCTCTCACCATTACCACGGAAATTGGGTCCACTGAAACAAAGGGGTAGTGTAAGAAATTAAGACTTCCATAAATCTCTTTAAATAATAAAGTATAAGATAGTGATACCTTTTTTTCTGCCACATAACCAATTCTTGCAAGAATAAGGTCATATAAAAGAATTTACAACACATGCTAGCATTATCCTACTGGACCCAGACCATTTGTATGTTTCTCTGTCTCTGAGAAATGTAGTTATTTACATGACTGAAACCTAAAAATTGTTTGATATGACCACTAATATCACCTACATTATTTTAAAGCCTGTTTAAAGCTTCTGTAATACATAGGCTTTGTAAACACTTATTAAGCATCTTGTATATATCAAACACTTTAAAAATCTCTGCTTAAAAAAAAAAAAACTCTACCTCAATGGAACTTTGAGTCTGAAAAAGATACAGGCAATATACAAGGCAACAGATAGAATAATTACATATTTGATTATATACTCTGAGGATGTCACCTTAAATTGATATGAAAATGATCAGAAGGATCTGGATTTCTTGTCAAAATTTTTTGCCTTAAAAAGAAATTGATATTTAGGGAAAGTTGTTACTGAAAGAGGTCCTGTGTCAACCAAAAATGTTAAACCATGATCTCGCTAAATTTTCCAGTTGTGATTATTGCTTTGTGTAGCTGTCTTCTATTAAGACTGAATTTAGTAATTCAGTCTCAGATTTCAGTAAGTCTTTTTTTAAAAGATTTTATTTATTTATTAGAGAGAGAGAGGGAGGGGCAGAGGGAGAGGAAGAACCAGACTCCTTGCTGAGCAGGCAGCTGATGCAGGACTGGATCCTAGTACCCTGGCATCATGACCTAAGCTGAAGGAAGACACTTAACCAACTGAGCCACCCAGGCACTCTAGACTGTAAACTTCTTAAAGGTAAAAAAGTTTATTCTTCTAGTAGTTCCACAGACATTTCTAACATCCATAAGAAAGCATGTACTGATGTAAAATGCCAGCAAATCAAATTATTTAAAAAAGAAAAAAAGAAAGAAAAGATATATCTGGATAAAGAGAAAAACAGAAAATCTAATAATACATTGAATTATTAGAGCAAAGAGTGGAGGAAGAGAAAATAAATATGAAATAGAGATTTCCACTAAAAGAAAAAAATTGAATAAGGCAGGAGATTTAGAAAATTATTATGACAGACTTGAGAAAAAAATAAAATAGGAATTTTTAGAAAATAGCAATGAATGAAAAGGTAAATTGTTCCTACCTCTATAATATTAGCTGTTTGTTGTTGTTGTTGCTAATTTACCTATTTAATCTAATAAACAAAGAAAGGTTTCATTTAGGGATAAGGTTTCTCTCTCTATATATATATTTTTTCCATTTAGGGATAAGGTATATATATATATACATAGATATATATGTATATATATATTTTTTAATTTTAATTGTTGGAAAATGTGTCACAGAATGTGTTTAAACTTTAAGATACAGATGCAACATGTAATGAACTGCATTGTTTGAACGTCTAATTTGTAAATGCTGTTAGAGGAAACTTGGTGGAAATGTTCTTATGTGCTTGTGTTTCTGGAACTAAGTATATTTATTAATAAGGAATAGTTTAAAATTATGAAATGACCAGGAGTGGACAATTTTCCTAATCCTATCAGCTCTTTGCAGCTCTTTTATTAGCCCCCTTCAGGAATATCAGCTTTTTTATCTAATTAAATTTTATATTAATGTGCTTTTGACTTTTGGCCTTTCTCTTCCTTCTGTTCTTTTTTTCCCCTAAATTACATGTTTCTGTTTAACAGCTACTATCAATTCTTTGATATGAATTCTCAACATCAATTTACTAACTCCAGAGATGAAGGAGCATCAATATTTAGAAGCAAAGAATACAAAGCCTTGGGCATCTGGATGGCTCAGTCACTTAAGCATCTGCCTTCGACTCAGGTGGTGATCCCAGGGTCGTGGGATGGAACCCCAGGTTGAACTTTCTACTCAGCTGGGAGCCTACTTCTCCCTCTCCTTCTGCCTGCAGCTCCCTTTGCTTGCGTTCTCCCTCTCTTTGTCAAGTAAATAAAATAAAATAAAATAAAATAAAATAATGTAAATAATACATTTATTTATTTATTAAAATGCAATTATTACACAATACATAATGTATTGCATAATTATAATAATGATTAAATAATTTATTAAATATTTATATTAAATATATCAATTTAATTAAATAAATATTTTTAGAATTTAAAATATTTCAAATTTAGATTATTAAATATTAAATCATTAATTTAATAAATAAATATCTAAACATAATAAAATAAAATAATTTATTTATTAAAATGAATAAAATAATGTTGTCATTATCTCAGCATGTATTTTTAAATAGTCTAAAAAAAATCTAATAAAGTCTTAATACATTGAGTTCAGATATTTATACAAGTTAACCCAGACACTGAACCCACAGTTTCAAAACTTTTGTTTTTATCTACTACTCAAAATACGATTTTAATGTATTTATTTGTAACTTTGACATAGCAAGGAAACTTGGAGGAAAAGGAGACATTTGCTTTTAATATTTGAAAATTATTTTGTTGATTTAAAAAAATAAAAACCTTAACACGTGAGCATTTCTTCTTAAATAACACTGTGAAGTTTCTGAGTTGCATTCTATTAAAAGTGCTGATAAAATGGCCTCAGTTACTCATTTAAATTATCAGCTGAATGGGTAACAAATGAAGTAGAGAGCTTTTTAATTATTTATGAATGTATTGCTTGTGGATGGAGTGCCACATAGAGTTACCTCTCTTTTTGGCTTTGTTTTGTGAGCAGCAGTGGAATCTATGAATGAGATTAAACATAAGGACATTCACAGAAATTCTTAATGAACTTCTGGGGAAGGGCAATAAGTGCAAGGAAAAACTGCAGCAAGACTAATTACAAATTTCAAGTGGTCATCGCTTAATTATAGAAGCTTTTAAGTTCAAGTAATATATCTTTTTCATGAGCCTATCATATTGTATTAATTACCACAAACTGCACTCTTGAACACTTATCTTTTCACATATTTCTTATTCTTAGTACTTAAAATTACCCTTATGATTGATAAGTAAATGGATTTTACAGACAATGCATTTATTTACATAAATAAATAATGCTGTTTATATATATAAAAACAATTGAATATGTGTATGTGTTCAATGAATTTTTTTTCAAATTAACATCTTAATTCTACCACATTAGTTACAAATAGATATAGACTTTATAGATTCATCAAATATTTTATTCTCAAATTTATATGTCCTTTGTGAAGTAAATGAAACTGTATATATTAAATATAATCCTATCACATGTAACAGTTACTAGTGCATCCCAGGACATACATAGGTCAGGTCCTCCTCAAGGCATCACGGATAACTGGATTTCACTTTCTATCCTAGGAGTCTTCTGTATATTTCTGTGGCTTTTATACTACAATCAGGAGGAAGAATTCTTTTGCTAAAAGCTTCCAAATGACTATGCGAGTAGATTATTTGTAGACTAGTGATATAATATTATTGTTTAATATGTGAAGCATGATAAAATAAAATGCTATTGCCATATTTAATTTGTTCAGTAAAGCATTCATTTAGTTATCAAGCATTCATTTTCTTTTTTTAAAGATTTTATTTATTTATTTGACAGACAGAGATCACAAGTAGACAGAGAGGCAGGCAGAGAGAAAGGAAGGGAAGCAGGGTCCCTGCTGAGCAGAGAGCCTGATGTGGGGCTCTATCCCAGGACTCTGGGATCATGACCTGAGCAGAAGGCAGAGGCTTTAACACACTGAGCCACCCAAGAGCCCCAAGCATTCATTTTCTTTATACAGAAGAGATAGAACAATATTATATAGTAGAAAATACAGTAAATAATCTAGAAACCTTGATCATTTTGTTTTGGCAATTTTAGAACATAAAATTAGCTAAAGCTCAAGTGCAAGTTATATTTGTATCATAGGAGGAAAAGTTAATTAAAAGTTTGTTTATTACCATAGTTTAACACTTCAACGAAATGATAACGAGTCCAAAATCAATG